>NC_053024.1:557846585-557981386 GCF_003073215.2 Triticum urartu
AAACAGGAACTGGCACTGGGCACTGGATCAATATGTTAGTCCCAAAAATAGTATAAAAAGTTGCCAAAAGTATGTAAAAGTTGTAGAATATTGGCATGGAACAATCAAAAATTATAGATACGACGGAGACGTATCAGCATCCCCAAGCTTAATACCTGCTCGTCCTCGAGTAGGTAAATGATAAAAAAGAAAATTTTGATGTGGAATGCTACCTAGCATAATCTTGATCATGTAATCTAATCATGGCATGAATATTAAGACACGAGTGATTCAAATCAATAGTCTATCATTTGACATTAAGACAATAATACTTCAAGCATACTAATAAAGTAACCACGTCTTTTCAAAATAACATGGCCAAAGAAAGTTATCCGTACAAAATCATATGGTCTGGCTATGCTCCATCTTCACCACACAAAATATTCAAATCATGTACAACCCCGATGACAAGCCAAGCAATTGTTTCACACTTTTGATGTTCTCCAACCTTTTCAACTTTCACGCAATACATGAGCATGAGCCATGGATATAGCACTATAGGTGGAATAGAATATGATGGTGGAGGTTGTGTGGAGAAGACAAAAAGGAAGGAAGTCTCACATCGCCGCGACTAATCAATGGGCTATGGAGATGCCCATCAATTGATGTCAATGCAAGGTGAAAGGATCAATATAGTTCACTAGAGCGGGGGGGGGTGAATAGGCAACTAACAATTTTTAGCTTTTCTTTACCAAATTAAACTTTGCATCAAAGTAGGTTGTCTAGATATGCAACTAGGTAAGAAACCTATATGATGCAACACTCACAAGCACACAAGCAAGCAAGGAAAGTAACACAAGTAAGCTTGCAAAAGTAAAGGGACGAGATGACCAAAAGTGGAGCCGGTGAAGACGAGGATGTGTTACCGAAGTTCCTTCCTTTTGAGGGGAAGTACTTTTCCGTTGGAGCAGTGTGGAGGCACAATGCTCCCCAAGAAGCCACTAGGGCCACCGTATTCTCCTCACGCCCTCACACAATGCGAGATGCCGCGATTCCACTATTGGTGCCCTTGAAGGCGGCGACCGAACCTTTACAAACAAGGTTGGTGCTCTCTCCACAACTTAATTGGAGGCTCCCAACGAAACCACGAAGCTTCACCACAATGGAATATGGCTCCGAGGTGACCTCAACCGTCTAGGGTGCTCAAACACCCAAGAGTAACAAAATACACACAAGAAAGTATGGGGGAAGCAAATATCCTTTGGTGGAAGTGTAGATCTAGGTCTCCTTCAATCCCTAGCAAATCAACAAGTTTGAGTGGCTAGAGAGAGAGATCGGGCAAGAGAGCTTGAGGTGCATTAATGGTGGAGTGAGAGAGGTCAAAGGTGAGAGTGGTAGGTGGGAGAAGCACCCTTATATAGCAACCCTAAATTCCAGCCGTTACTGCGTTTTTTGCACTGCAGCGGTACAACCGGTCCTTGTACCGGTACAACCGGGACTCACGGTGTATCTGCAGAACCCTACCAGGCGGTACAACCGGGCCAGCAGGCGGTAGTACCGGTTAAGAAAATAACCGGACTAACCGCCTAGCCACCGCACAACTACCGCATCAAAACAGAAGCTTGACTGGTACTTGGGTGGTGCATGGCCAGAACAACCGCATGGCCTTGAGCTCTTGGGCGGCTAAGTTCTGAGCGGAAGAACCGCTCAGACCACCGGTGGTACCGGTCATCGAGGAACGATCGGACTAACCGGGCCACTACCGCCCGAGAACCGCATCAAACCAGAGCCTTGAGCGGTACTTGGGCGGTGCATGGCCGGAACCACCATCCTAGATTTTGTAGAGCAAGGTGGCGGTACCACTGCCAGGAAGCAGCGATACAACCGCTCGATCAAAGCTGGTGAGCGTCAAGACCCAGCGGTACAACCGCTCCAGAGAGCGGTACAACCGCTGGGAGGTAACAATGATCAGAAGAAGATAAGGGAAACTCTCTCTCTCACACCTGAGAAAGACAAAAGGAGGGGTGAGGAAGGTGTACGTGAATGGATTCCCCCAGTTCTTTCCAATGAGGATTCCCTCTTGATAGTACGGGTTTCCTACGACCAAAGAGATAAAAAGCATAGAGGACTCCGTCTTCGATCTTTTCCTACGAGAGAGAATAGCTTTCCGACGTAGGCCTAAGCATCGAGAACATGAAACATTTAGCACAAGATTAGACCAACAAAGGGTTGTCATCATCATCCAAAACATAAAGTAGGGAAATGCCCTTTCAATCTCCCCCTTTTTGGTGGATGATGACAACAACACGATTTGCAAGAAAGAAGTCTATGAAATCTAGTCAGAACTCCCCCTAGATGTGTGCCCCAATAAGAACTAGCTATTAGAAAGCATGGGCACACTTTCAGGGCTAGACTCCCCCTAGATTTTATAGACTCGCCACTCTAAGCACATAATATGAGAGACAACAATGGATAGATAGCAATAATAATAATAATAATAATAATAATAATAACCGACGAACTGAAATAATAAAAGGTGTATCACAAGTCTCACACACAGCAAGAAACGAAGCAAGACCACAAACAAAGTTCAACACTAAAGAGAAACACGAGAAAACGAGAAACCCATGCAAATCCCGAGACCTATAGAACCCTCTCTCCCTTTGGCATCAAGACACCAAAAAGTAAAAGAGCGAAGCTAGCGTCCCAAAGCTCCGTCGTCCTCCTCTGACTCCTCGGTCGCATCTGGGTCCTCATCAGCAGAGTCGTCATCGTCGTCGTGATCGGATTCCTCCATGGCATTGTCAGCTGCAGCAAAAGAGGTGGATGGCTAGGGAGGGGCTTCATCATCTGTCCAGGTGCTGTGGATAGATATCCAACGCTCCTCCGGGGTGATGCTCTTCTCAGAGCCACCCTGAACCGGCATATTGAGGTGCTTCATCATTGCAATTTGGCGACGCCGTGCAAGCTTCTCATTGACATGTGCCTCATACATCTTCTTCTGGATGTCAGTCTGGAGACAAAAGGTCTTCTTCACCTTGACAGTGAGCTTGGCCACCCAAGGGGGCTTGGCCCCTGGCTCCATCTCAAAGTCCTCATCGTTAGAAGTGGCATAGACATCCTCAGGAGCATTGGCAGGGAAGCAAGGCTCGGCGTGCTTCTTCTTCTTAAGAAGCTTGACCTCATAAATAGTGAGATTGTCTGGAAAAGTGAGGAGCTCTCCAGGACGACAAACAGCCCACACAGAGTTCAGAAAGCACATGACAAACGGAGCATAGATTGGGACCTTACGGTAGATGACCATGTTGTACATCTCATGCCACAGCCAATTGGACACATCAAACGTTGCACCAGTCCCCACCATGGTCTTCATAGCAACCATTAAGTCAACCAGATAGCCATGAATCTCATCTTGATTGCCCACCTTGGGCAAGAACACATTAGGAACACTCGGTGCATGATGTCATAGACCTTCTCCAAATCCTTGGATTCTCCAATAATCCCACGGCCCTGAATGTACAGAGGGGCAAGCTTCTCCTTAGGCATGGACTCAGGATGGTCATGAGGATGAATGCCACCCCTTCCTTCCATACCGGTATCATCATACCCAATAGCATTGCAAAAAGCCCTGTAGGGAACTTGAAAGAGCTCATCACGACACATGAAAGTGAGAGTGCACGCGTCATCTTCTCCAAAGTGAACCGTGGCATAGAACTGATGGATGAGTGGAACATCAAAGTCACAGTTGACTGACATGAGCTTGACAAGATCAAATTCCTCGCAGAGAGCCAATGCCTCACCAAAATACTCCAAGTTGCTCCTCCAATGGTCAAGATCGATGGTCCGCTACTTGGCATACCTGTTCTTGTTGTGCTCAAAGAGTTAATGAACAATTCGGACTTGCATCTCATTCCGGAACTGAACGGTGGTCCAACAAGGAGCAATGGGAACCTCATAAGGATTCTTCGAGCGGAAGGCTTCCCAATCCTTGGCTTTCCAACGGTGCAACGGCATTACCACACGTTGCTTTGTAGTGGCAGACTTTTCACGGCGAGTGGGCTTGTTGGGAATCATAACCTCTTCTTCGTCATCAGACACAACCGGACGCAAGGTCCGTCGTGCCCTCTTCTTGGTCTTGCGAGGAGCAGAGCGAGAACTAGAGCCACCTGAACACACGCACAAGGAGAACAAAAGAGACCCAGCAAGGATGAGAGGATTGCACACACAAATGGAAGAAAAGATATATTGCACGAACTTAGAAAATGAAACAGGGCTACATGGTGCAGATATCCCAGTTGAACCGGTTATCCTACCGGTAATACCGCTCCAGCAGTTGTACCGCCCGCAGAGGCCGTAGAACCACTGAACAGTGGTACTACGGGTAGAGACTAGATTTAACCGCGAAACATGAATCATACTTGCCATATTCTACTCTCAAAGACGTGCAATCTAATCATGAGGCAAAAAGTGATCTCTTCCACCCAACAGTTTAATCAATAAACGCAGAATGTCAAGTAATGCCCTAGAACAAAGGGAACAAACCCTAGAACGAAGAACGAAGGACAATGGGGCATTAACGTCATCCATGGGAAGAGATCGGGAAGGAGGAGGCCTCCTTGGAGAGGATCCACGGAGACCCCATGGATCCGAAGAGCGAGAAGCACTCCGGGGCAGAGGCAATGGCGGCTGGCGGCTAGGGCACAAGATGGGAAGGGCTGGGGAAGGAAGAAAAGAAACCCCCACCAGCCCGGGGGGAATATATAGGCCCAAAGTTGCACGACGGTTGTACCGCTTAACGCTGCCTGGTACGAGCCAGTGGTTACGGGCGGTACTTCTGTCGCCAAGAGGCAGCGGTAGTACCGCCGTTACCAACTGGTAGAACCGGCCAGACGGGCACCCCAGTGGTTGAGCGGTGGAACCGCTCAGCCACCGCAGGGAGACTGCCTGGAGAGCACTAGCGGTAGAACCGCCCGTGACCCCGGTTGTACCGCCCCGTCACCATCACCAAAGCCATGGACAAGAGTGTGCAATTAGACTAGATGGCTTGAGGAAGGGAAGGCTTGGGATAGAGAAAGCATGGGGAAAAAGGTGGGTCTCCAAGAAAAAAAGACAAAAAGAAAAAGAAAGAGAACCACACTTGGAGACCCCTACACCTAGCGCCTAAGAAAACAAACTAAGGCACAGACAAGAAGAACTAACACAAGGCACAACACGAACAAGGGGGTCGGAGGCCGTAGCCACCTATGTATGAGTCAATTGGTATGGCACCGCAAATAATTATCCTTGGGCCCATCACCAAAACTCGTCTATCAACAAGATAATGTGAAAGAGTTGATCAATTTATGCATAATGGGGGGAGGAAGAGTTCATTGAGAGAACACTACTCCCCCTATGTCTATGCCTGCATCTAAACAAGATAACAAGTTGAGTATGGTGGGGTGTGCAAGGGTTCAAGTAGCATTGCTCGAATGAATGATATTTAGCTCATGCCTTAACTCGCGAAATCTTGCTTCATCCAACGGCTTCGTGAAAATATCTGCAAGGTTATCATGAGTGTTACATAGTTGAGCTCGATCTCCCCTCGCCTAATGTGATCCCGGATGAAGTGATACCGAATCTCAATATGCATAGTCTTGAAGTGTTGCACCGGGTTGAGAGAAATCTTGATGGCACTTTCATTGTCACACCAAAGAGGCACTTTGTCACAAATGACACCGTAATCCTTTAAAGTTTGCCTCATCCATAAAAGTTGAGCACAACAACTACCGGCAGCCACATACTCCTCTTCCGTGGACGAGAGAGACACACAACTTTGCTTCTTGGAAGACCAACTCACCAAAGAGCAGCCAAGAAATTGGCACCCTACGGAAGTGGACTTCCTATCCACTTTGTCTCCCGCCCAATCCGAGTCTGAATAACCTACAATCTTGAAGTTTGCTCCTCTTGGGTACCATAAGCCAAAGTTTGGGGTATGAGACAAATATCGAAAGATTCGTTTGACCGCCACATAGTGACTTTCCTTAGGTGCAGCTTGAAACCGTGCGCAAATTCCCACACTCAACATGATATCCGGTCTAGATGCACAAAGGTAAAGCAAGGAGCCAATCATGGAGCGATATACCTTTTGATCCACCGCTTTACCATTGGGATCAATGTCAAGTTGGCACTTGGTGGGCAGGGGAGTGGACGCCATCTCGACATCACTTAGCTTGAATCTCTTAAGCATGTCTTGAGTGTATTTGGCTTGGTTGATGAAGGTTCCTTCTCTCCTTTGCTTCACTTCGAACCCGAGAAAGAACTTCAACTCTCCCATGGAAGACATCTCGAACTTTGAGATCATGAGAGCAGCAAATTCCTCATTGAAAGCTTTGTTAGGAGAACCAAAGATAATATCATCAACATATAATTGGCACACAAACAACTCCCCTTTGACCTTCTTAGTAAAAAGAGTGGGGTCGATTAGCCCAACTTCAAAACCACAATCTTGTAGCAACTCGGTAAGGTGGTCATACCACGCACATGGGGCTTGTTTAAGGCCATAGAGTGCCTTATCGAGTTGATACACATGATCGGGAAAGTAGGGATCCTCGAACCCGGGGGGTTGCTTGACATAAACCAATTCATTAATAGGACCATTAAGAAAAGCACTCTTCACATCCATTTGTTGTAACTTAAAGTTATGATGAGAAGCGTATGCAATCAACATGCGAATGGATTCAAGACGAGCAACGGGAGCGAAGGTTTCACCGTAGTCGATACCCTCGACTTGGAAGTAGCCTTTTGCTACCAAACGAGCCTTTTTGCGAATGATAATCCCATGAGAATCTTGCTTGTTCTTAAATATCCACTTGGTTCCAAGGACATTGTGGTTCACCGTCAGCCTTGGCACCAATCTCCACACTTTGTTGCGCTCGAAGTTATTGAGTTCTTCATGCATGGCATTGAGCCAATCCGGATCTTCGAGCGCCGCATAGACCTTGTGGGGTTCGACACAAGAGACAAACGCGTGATGTTCACAATATTTTGCTAATTGTCTACGAGTGCTTACCCCCTTTCTTAAGCTTCCAAGCACATTCGTCATGAGATGATCCTTGGTGGAGAGCTTGGAAGCAACCTTGGCGGCACGACGCTCCAATTCCTCCTCGGTGGTGAGTTGAGGAGCGGTCACTTGATCATCTTGAGCGACGTCTTGAGCTTGTTCTTGATCTTGAACTTTCTCGGAGGAGAGAACTTGACCTTGGGCATCACTTGGTGTGTCAACACCGTCTTGAGCATGATCTTGCCCTTGGTCTTGTTCATGAGGATGAGGGCCTTCACTTTGTTCTTCGGAAGCGTGTGGGCCTTGGGTTGGTGATGGCTCCACTTGAGTGGAGCATTGTCCTTCTCCTTCGGCCACAAGGGGTTCCACAATGGGTAGGATAAAACCAACACCCATTCTTCTTATGGCTTGAGGAGGAATTTCATCACCTACATTACAAGTGCCACTTTGCTCCACTTGGAGCCGTTATTCTCATCAAACTCCACGTTACACGTCTCCTCAATAAGTCCCGTGGATTTATTGAGGACACGGTAAGCATGAGAGTTTGTAGCATAACCAAAAAATATGCCCTCATAAGCTCTAGCCTCAAATTTAGACAACCGAACACCTTTCTTGAGAATGAAACACTTACACCCAAACACCCAAAAGTACTTGAGGTTGGGAAAGAGAGACCTGAGCCAAGTCACTTGCTATAAGTGTCAGAAGACCGGACATTATGCCAACGAATGTCCTGAAACCCAGAATGGTAATGGCAATGGAAGCTCTGGGAAGAAGCCGAACCCTTTCAACAGGGGACAGGTGAACCACGTTAACATGGAGGAGGTTGAAGCCCAGCCAGATGCAGTAATAGGTAAGTTTTTGGTTAAGTCATTTACTGCAATCGTTCTTTTCGATACTGGTGCATGACATTCATACATATCAAGGGGATTCGTGGACAAGTATAAACTGCCCACCAAGGTTCTTAGAACACCCATGTTAGTAAGCTCACCAGGAGCGGAGTATATGACCAGTAAAGGATGTTTTCAAGTGCCATTGAGTATAGGTAGGCATGTGTTTCCCTCGGATTTAATCATTTTGGAATCACAAGGTTTGGATGTAATTCTGGGTATGGATTGGCTATCGATGTATGGAGGAAACATCGATTGCGCCAGTAGGTCGATTTTGCTTACCACCCAGAAGGGAGAAGGATCAAGTATGTATCACGGCATGTGCCGAATAGGACTCAAGTAAATTCCCTAACAGGAGTTGTACAAGAGGAAGTACCGGTGGTAAAGGATTTTCCGGATGTATTTCCAGAAGATTTGCCAGGCATGCCACCCGATAGAGACATTGAGTTTTTGATTGAGCTTTTGCCAGGCACAAGACCAATATCTAATAGATCGTATAGAATGCCTGCAAAGGATTTGGAGATTAAGAAGCAGATTAAGGAGCTACTGGATAAGGGATATATTCACCCAAGTTCGTTACCTTGGGGATCACCAGTACTTCTAGTGGAAAATAAGGATGGATCGTTAAGGATGATTGTTGATTATCGAGGATTGAATGAAGTGACGATCAAGAATAAGTACCCACTGCCGATGATCAATGATCTGTTTGACAGATTGCAAGGAGCAAAGATATTTTCCAAGATCGATTTGCGCTCAGGATACCACCAGTTGAAGATTCGAGAGCAGGACATACCTAAGACAGCTTTTACTACGAGGTACGGGCTATATGAGTATACCGTTATGTCATTTGGTCTGACTAACGCACCTGCTTATTTTATGAACATGATGAACAAAGTGTTTATGGAGTTTTTGGATAACTTCGTCGTAGTGTTCATTGATGATATACTGGTTTACTCAAAGAATGAAGAAGAACATAAAGAACATTTGCGTTTGGTACTTGGTAAGCTCAGAGAACATCAGTTATACGCCAAGTTCAACAAATGTGAGTTTTGGTTGAAGGAAGTTGGATTCCTCGGACATGCTATACCCAGAGAAGGTTGTCACTGTGACAAATTGGGAAGCCCCAACAACAGTTGGAGAGATCCAGAGTTTTCTTGGACTCGCAGGATACTACCGGAGATTCATTAAAAATTTCTCGAAGATTGCAAAACCTATGACGGAGTTGTTGAAGAAGGATACCAAGTTCAATTAGACTGAGGAATGTGAGGCCAGTTTCCAGGAGTTGAAGAAACGTTTGGTTACCTCGCCAGTGTTGATTCTACCAGATCAGCGCAAGGATTATGTGGTGTATTGCGACGCTTCACGTCGAGGACTTGGAGCAATGCTTATGCAGGAGGGAAGAGTTGTTTCATATGCTTCATGATAGCTTAAGCCCCATGAGTTGAATTATGCTACACATGATTTGGATTTAGCAGCCGTAGTGCACGCTTTAAAGATGTGGAGACATTTTCTCATCGGAAACCATTGTGAGGTGTACATGGATCACAAGAGTTTGAAGTACATCTTCACACAGAAGGAGTTGAATCTCAGGCAAAGAAGATGGTTGCAGCTCATCAAGGATTATGACATGAGATTGCATTATCATCCCGGAAAGGCTAACATAGTAGCCGATGCGTTGAGCCGCAAGAGCCAGGTCAACACACTAATGACCGGAGAGTTACCAAAGGAGTTAGCCGAGGATCTTCGTGAGCTATGTTTGGAGATAGTTCCGAGAGGCTATGTAGCAGCATTGGAGATTCAATCTATTCTGATGGATAAGATCAGAGAAGCTTAGAAGACCGACAAGGAGATTGCCACCCTAAAGGAGAAGATGACCAAGGGAAAAGTTAAAGGTTTTCATGAGGATGAACACGATACCTTATGGTTTGAGGACCGTGTTTATGTGCCTAATGACCCAGAGATTAGGAAGTTGATTCTGCAAGAGGCCCATGACTCACCATACTCGATTCACCAAGGAAATACCAAGATGCATTTGGATTTTAAGGATACTTTCTGGTAGACCGGAATGAAGAAAGATATTGCGGAGTATGTAGCAGTTTGTGATGTATGTCAGAGAGTAAAGGCAGAGCATCAGAAGCCAGCAGGATTGCTACAGCCATTGTCGATACCCGAATGGAAGTGGGATAATCTAGGCATGGATTTTATCACGGGATTACCCAGGACCCGTTCAGGCTATGACTCGATATGAGTTGTAGTCGATCATTTGACAAAGGTAGCTCATTTCATCCCAGTGAAGACTACTTACAGCAGTGCCAAGTTGGCTAAGATATACATGACCAGGATCGTATGTCTGCATGGAGTTCCGAGGAGCATTGTATCAGATAGAGGAACCCAGTTTACCTCAAAGTTCTGGAATCAGTTGCACGAAACTTTGGGTACCAGGCTAGAGTTCAGTACAGCTTTTCATCCGCAGACAGATGGACAGACCGAGAGAGTCAATTAGATTTTGGAGGATATGCTGAGAGCTTGTGCGCTAGATTATGGATCTAGTTGGGACGACAATTTGCCATATGCGGAGTTCTCTTACAACAATAGTTATCAATCTAGTTTGAAGATGGCCCCTTTTGAAGCCTTGTACGGAAGAAGGTGCAGAACACCATTGTCGTGGGATGAAGTTGGAGACCGCCAGTTGTTTGGACCGGATTTATTAAGGAGTCTGAACAGAAGGTGAAGTTGATTCGCGATAGGCTCAAGGTAGCCCAGTCCAGGCAAAAGAGCTATGCAGATTCTAAACGCAAAGAGACAGTTTACAAAGTCGGAGACAGAGTTTATCTCCGTGTATCCCCGCTTCGAGGAGTTAAGCGCTTTGGAGTTAAGGGAAAATTAGCGCCACGTTTTGTGGGACCATACAAAGTTTTGGAGCGTATGGGAGAAGTTGCTTACAAGTTGGAGTTGCCCGAAGGATTGTTAGGAGTTCACGATGTGTTCCATGTTTCCCAGTTGAAAAAGTGCCACGCAGAGATGGCTGATATACTGCTAAGCGATTCAGTTGGATAGTGATTTGACCTATGAGGAGAAACCACTTAAGATGCTCGAGTATGCCAGCCGAGTCACCCGCAGCAAGGTTATCAAGTTTTGTAAAGTTCAGTGGAGCCACCACACCGAGGATGAAACCACCTGGGAGCGAGAGGAAGATCTGCTGAATGACCACCCTCACCTATTTTCTAGCCAAACCGAATCTCGAGGGCGAGATTCATCTTAAGGGGGTTAGGTTTGTAACATCCCAAATTTTCAATTTGGAATGTTATACATTAGACCATCATTGCATATCATATTTTATTTGCTTTTTGGCTTGATCCTAGAAATCCTACGCAACTCAAGGACCCATGGAGAGAGTTGGGGATTTCGTTTTTTTTTCCTATTTGAGTTTTCTCAAATTTTTGAAAATAGGATCATTTGATTTAATTATTTTATCTTCAATAATTCCAATTATGAAAATAAGTGAGAGGGAATAAAATGACTTTCGCAAAATAAAGGAATATTGAGGATTTAATAAAAAATCAAATAAGATTTTATTTCGGTGTTTTCTCGCTATTTTATTTGAATTAGGAAAAATGCGCGTTTTTCAAAATTGCACTTAGGCCCCAAATAAATCTTCACCTTGTCCGGCTTGATTTTAGAAGTCCGGGAAAATTTATTTCGGGATTTGTGGAGTCCGTTTAGTATTTCTTTTCTTTCTTTTTCTGCACGTCCGAATTGTTAAAAAAAACGCGCCACCGACCTAACCGGGCCGTGTCCTTCTAGGACTCCTGGCCCGGCCGGCCTTATAAGCCGGGGGAAGCCGCCCCTCAGCCCACCCCGCACCCCGCCGAAACCCTAGCCTGCCCGAGCCGCCGCCCGAGCCGCCGCCGCCCGCAGCCGCCGTCGTTGCAGCCGCTCGCCCGCCGGAGCCGCCACCGTCGCCAGTAACCGCCGCCACCGCCGTTGGTTTTCTATGGAAAACCGATCGGTTTTTTGTTAGAACTCGCGGTTTATTTTTTTAGAATGTTTTTTTTTCAGTTTATTTATTTAGAGGACGTTCGTTCGTACGTTCATTTTAACGAACGGTTTTCGTCGTTTAGCCACAAACAGCGAACCTTCATTCATTAGCCTGTTCGTCGTTTTTCTTTTTCTCGGATTTTCCGCGATTATTTCTGATCGCGATTTCTGATCCGATTTTTGTTTTAGTTTAACTTTTCGCTCATTTATCGGAATCAGGCGATTCAAGCGCCTAGAGTTTTGTCTCGAAACCCTCTTTCCGTTTAACCAACTCAGACAAGTTTTTGCTTTTGTAAAATTTGACTTAGATCCAGATTAGTAAACGAAGCTCGTTTCTTTCGCTGTTTGACTTCTGTCGCTTCGTTTGATTTGTTTCTTTTTGCAAACCGGAGTTCTTAAGTTGAACTTTCTAGTTCGATCTCTTATTTGAGTTTTACCTATGCATTAGATGAGTACTTATTGTATGCTTGTTTGTTTGTTTGTGTTAGAGTACCCGGAGTGCGCCGCTTGCTACTTCGAATCTCTAGGTTTCACGGATCATCAGCAAGGCAAGTAACACTTTGATCATACCTCTTACTACCCAGTTTTTATTGCATTAGATCAATCCTCAAACATTGCATGATTAGGATCTAATTAAATTCTGGGTTTTGGGAAAGTAGATGAGGTAGTACCTATTACCTTTTTTTTATCAAACCGTTGGGAGTTACTTCTATGCTTGCGTATATTGCCATGCTATGCTAGTAGACGTGGATTGGGTGAGTGTATCCATGACAGATGTGAGATTGGTAATTAATGGTTTATTTAAGGTGGCAACTTTAATACACATCTGGGTGGATTGAGGTACCTGGGTATTCCAGCGATTGCCTATTTTTCTTTATGGACCGCCACCCAGGCTCAAAGGGATCATGAGATTATTCATGCTAGAAACTTCCGTGTGCAGCCACAAGCTACTATGGGCTCTAACATAGTTGATTAAGTCGTGCGAACTCTTACAGTGGTAGACTAGCAGATGTAGGGGAAAGTAGGTGTAACGGTCTACCCGATCGTAAGGTGCTAGCGCTTCTGAAAGACTATGTCTCGGTCATCCGTTTCTCAAACACCCTGTAGTGCGAGAATTCCAACGGAGGAGATCGAGTCTTGTAGGGAAAAGTGCGCAAACCTCTGCAGAGTGTATAAACTAATCATGGTTAGCCGTGTCCCCGGTTATGGACATCTTGAGTATCTAGTACTTGGATTATCATGTGAACCTCATCATGTGACTTTAATTAATTTTGTTGGGTTTTAATGATGATGCTTATTTGGGATTGAGAGGGTGTCTACACTCTCAATGTTTAACAACCACCATGATAGTTAAATAAAATTTATTCCTTTGCAGTAGGAAAAAGTTGTCTTTATGCAAAACTGTAACCATAGAGCTTTCCACCAGCCATATATGCATGTAGTATAGCCTATTTTTGTTCATTGCTCTCTATGTGTTACATTGCCAGCATATTCCATGTGCTGACCCGTTTTCGGGCTGCAACATTCATGTTGCAGACTTTTCAGACGACGAGTAAAGAGCTTTAGGTCGTGGTTCTATTCTCAGTGATGTCGTTGGAGTTGATGGACTCACTTATCTTCCAAGCCTTCCGCTGTTATCGTTATTAGATGGCCTTAAGCCATATTATTTGTAATAAGTTCTCTTTTGAGACACTCGTTGTAATAAGTGTGTGATTGCTACTCTGTTATAAATCCTTCAAGTACTGTCCGTGTCAGCATTACTGATCCAGGGATGACACTAAAGCACAGAGATCAGACCGTTTGGGGTCTGGTCGCTACACCTACTACTCCCACCGCTGGCCCAGGGTATCCCTCTACTCACCCACACCCCCTGTTATTCTGCGGCGACGGCAGCCTCACGCCGCAGCTGAAGCAGTGAACCCTCGTACTCCTCTCCGCGTGGGAATCCACTGCCGCGTCTTCCCCGGCTCCGCGTCGTCCCCTTCCTAGGCCTCGCCGTCGTCCACCGCCTTGGTGCTCTCGGTGCGGCCTGGTCAATGTGGTCAACGATCGACTTCCATCGGAGGAGTACTGTACGTGGAGAGGCTGACAGCTGGGTCCACGGCCACAACCCAGTTTTTTTGTGATTTGCCAAGTAAGTCGCTTTGTCAGGCCTGTTGGGCTGCAAATCTTTGAAGACGAGGAGAGCTTCATTCGGCTCGCAGAGAAAATGGCCTATCAGTAATGAGAAATGGGATGTACATTTTTAAAACACATCAAACCGGCAATTAGTTTCAAATCTCTTTTTTTCATTTAGAGATTTTAAATTACATTAATTTTTATGCGTGGAGAATTTGTTGGATTTTATATTGATATACATTTATTTTTAAAATCAGTTTGAATGTGAGTCGAAATTTCGGGATTAAAAACAGTTCGGACCGCACCGAAATATGCAAAATTTCGTATAATTTTTTAACCGTTGCCACAATATGGGCTATAATGCTAATAAAAAGAATATGGGCTCCAAAAAACCTTAAGAATTAGCAAATGGGCTGTAAATTATTAGAAATAATGGCAGATGGACTGTATGTTGTTTTCCACAGATTTGAGGCTTTCCTAAAAAAAGGTTGATGCACAAGCAGTGACTGTTGGATGTCCATCGAACGACCGTCGTGCTTCTTCAATCTCTGCTCTTCCTGCTGCAGCTGCTCAAACAAGCGCCGGCAGGACTGCCTGCTCCCTCCTCCCCGAGGCTGGCTGTGCAGTCGCGTAGGCCCCACCGCCCCACCGTACTCCCATCACTGGCCTAGCCATCCCTCTACTCACCCACACCTACTGTTATTCTCCGGCGACGGCAGACGAACCAGTAAACCCTCATACAGTCGTACTCCCCTCCGTGTGGGAAACAACTGCCGAGTCTTCCCTGCCCCCGTGTCGTTCCCTTCCTAGGCCTCGCCGTCGTCCACCGCCCTGGTGCTCTCGGCGCGGCCTGGTCAACGTGGTCAACGACCGACATGCATCTGAAGTGGACTGTACGTGGAGAGGCTGACAGTTGGGTCCACGGCCGCACGCAAGGAAATGCCTCCTTATTACGTGCAAAATAATGATTCCTCCACCTTACATCAGGGACCCACTGAAAGGGCCTCTGTATTTCATGAAAAAACGTTACCGCCGCTGACAGCTCAGACCCACCAGCTATATCTTCGCACGCAAGGAAGTGCCTCCTTATTACACACACAAAAAATGAATACTCCCCCTGTTAGCTGGGACCCAGTATAGTGGCAGGCTGACTTGTGGGCCTACTAAGTTGACGGGGATGGAGGGCTTTGTCAACTTAGTCAATATGCATGATTCTAGCTCCAGTGACCGTACGATGTCCATCCAATGGCCGTAGTGCTTCTTCAACCTCTGGTCTTCTTGGTCCAGCCGCCCAAACCAGCGCTGGTCGTGCCTCGTGCTCTTGCCTCCTGTGGCCGGCTGCGATGCGGCAGAGGCCTCACCGCCCCCTACTACCCTGACCACTGGCCAGGCCATCCCTCTACTCACCCACACCCCCTATTATTCTGCAGCGACGGCAGCCTCACACCGCAGCGAACCAGTGAAACCTCGTACTCCTCTACGCGTGGGCATCCACTGTCGCGTCTTCCCCGGCTCTGCGTCCTCCCCTTCCTAGGCCTCACCGTCGTACACCGCCTTGGTGCTCTCGGCACGGCGTGGTCAACATGGTCAAGGAACGGCTTCCATCGGACGTGGACTGTACGTGGAGAGGCTGCCAGCTGGGTCCACGGCCGCAGCAAGGAAGTGCCTCCTTATTACGTGCAAAATAATTATTCTTCCACCTGACATCAGGGACCCACCGGACGGGCCACCGTATTTTGCATAAAAAAACGTTTGCCCCTGACTGCTGGGACCCACCAGCTACATCTTCGCACGCAAGGAAGTGCGTCCAGGCAAAAAAAAACGATTCGCCGCCCTGACTGTTGGGACCCACCAGCTACATCTTCGCAGGCAAGGAAGTGCCTGACAGTCGGGACCCACCTGGTCGAAGCGTACGTAGTGTTGTCATTCTGGTCGCGAACGTGTACGTACATACATACTGGTGGATGTAGAGGCGCGCACGTGTCGTAGTAGAGGCGCGCACGTGTCGTAGTAGAGGCGCGTACGTGTCGTAGTAGAGGCATGCACGTAGCATGTACACGTACGTACAGCGGCCAGGGTGCAAGAAAGAAAATACGGCCATGTATGCGTACATACGGGCGGGGTCTCGAATGCCTACTCGCGCATAGGTACGGCCAGGGCTCGTGTACATGGCTGGGTCGGAACGGAGAAACAACGTCGTCGTCGTGTTCATGGGGAGGCAACGGAATGCGTCGTGTTCATCGGGAGGCAACGTGTGGGAGCCAACCGGCTGGGTCAGAACGGAATGCGTGGTCGTGTTCATCGGGAGGGGTCTGGCGTACCGCAAAACGGAGGAAACGGACCTCCTACGGTCGAAACGGGGGTCCTGTTGATCGGGAGGGGTGTGGCGTACCGCAAAACGTACGAAACGGACCTCCTACGGTCGAAACGGGGGTCCTGTTGATCGGGAGGGGTGTGGCGTACCACAAAACGGACGAAACGGACCACCTACGGTCGAAACGGGGGTCCCGTTCATCGGGAGAAGTGTGGCATACCGCAAAACGAGACTCCACGGGATACTGTTCATCTCCACCGTCAACCTCCCCCAGCCTCCACGCGCTCTTGTTCATCCAGCCTCCACCGTGCGCTACTCCATCATCTACTGTTCAACCACCCCTCCACGGGCACCCCTCCACCGTCTACTGTTCATCCAGCCCTCCACACCACGGGGTCCTGTTCAACCACCCCTCCACGGGCACCCCTCCACCGTCTACTGTTCATCCAGCCCTGCACCACACCACGGGGTCCTGTTCATCCAGAGGTAACGCCACCGCTCACTGTTCATCCACCCCCCTGCAACGCTCACTGTTCATCCTAGAGGCAGCATCGATCGGCTTCAGTTAGCAGCAGTAGCGAAGGAATCGCTCGATCTGGTTCAGTTAACAGCCATCGATCGATCACTCGGGTTCAGTAACGCGTAGCCTGCAGTGCAATCGCTCGGGTTCAGTTAGAGCCCAACGCCTCGCTCGGGTTCAGTTAGAGCCAACGCCTCTTACACACGCGCGTACGTGTACGAGAGAAACGCGCATCGCTTGGCCCCCGACCTCCCACCATAACCGGGAACTCCCCGAAATTTTCCTCCCCCTCGCTTCTACCATGGTTTTTTCCATCATGGACGGCCCAAAGAATGTCTTTCAGCTGCGTCTCCGGCCCGCCCAGGACGAAAAGCCCATTTTCTGTCATGATTTTTTGTCATAGAAGTAGGAGCCCACCACATCTATGATGATACCGGGTTTTCTCACAATTATCGTCATAGAAGTGTCATATGTATGACAGAATTTTTTTTCGTTCGGCCCATAATGTCACAGATGTGTCTTTTTTTTGTAGTGGATACAAGTGAACGAAGATATCGCGGACTTATTAAAGAATGCTTGAATGATGCACCGGTAAGGTTTGGAGAACGAGAGCTGAAAGCTGAGAAAGAATACTTCTGAGATGATGGGCTCTGAAGAATCAAACTGAAAACCTCCTGAAATGCTCCGGATGGGTGAAAATAATTCTCACAAACGAAAACAATTATAAGAGGATGGCATAAAGCTAGCACCATGAATCTTCAAGAGAATAGACAAGATTTAGAGGAAACACTTCTTCAGTCTTCAAAAGCAGAGAATGACAATAAGAAACATCACCGGAATGAATAATAGAAAGGTTGACCAACGTTGAAAGAATTTGAAAGATCGTGGAGAAAGACATTTGACTGATGACAATTCATTCTTACGTCAAACTTGGAAAAGAATTTGAGAGTAACTCCGGGAAAATTAGAAGAGTCAGGTAAGATCCTGGGAAAAGACATGTGGGTTAGGCCCCACTCAAAAGAAACACCGTTGAAAAGATTGCTTGAAAAGAGAGATTGCACTGGTTGAATTAAATGGCTTGAATGAGATAACAATCTCAAAAGAGCTTGAATGAATGCAGAGTGGAAACACGAATCTTTGAGATATCTTGAGTACTCCGGAACAATTGAATAGCGAGAAGTGGATGATTAAGAGGTGCACCGGCATGACAAAGCATTTGAAACAAGGAAAGGATATGATCAACAAAGCTTGAATTGAATCCACCAGAGAAGAAAAAAGAACGGAGAATGATAAACTCTAAGCTTCCTTAGTATCTTCCTAATAATCACCGGATAAGAATATTGACGGAAAAGAATGGAGAGACTTCACATCAATAAGATGGATACTTGATTAAGAAATCTTAGTCCTTAAAAAAAAAGGGGGGGGGGGTGGGAAAACAAAGGCAACTTTGGCAGATGGAATGGGTACTATCGAGAAAACTTAGAGTTGATCTTGCGGATGTTGAAATGATTGGATCCACTTGAATAGAAACACGCCGGTTGAAAAGGATTGACATTACCATCTCGATTATCATGAAGGATTAGTATTCACATAGAAATATGAGAACACCACTTAGGGAAGGCATGGAATCAACACTTGACTTCGAAGCAACTCGATTACCTAAACTCAAAACAAAACAAAGGATTGGCTTGCAAAATAAGCCGGAACAAACATATGATAGATCCCATATCGTATCATGTGTCTGTTCGAAAGATATCCTACGATATACTTGAATTCCCACTTATAAACTCCTGAAACTTTCTGGTTATGCAATCGAGTGTTGGGGATACAGGGGATGCATAATATCTCATCCAAACTAACAATCCCTACATCCAGTTGTATCCATCCTTCAACACATAACCAAGAAACCTTCGAAAATCATGTACCTCAACCTTCGAAAAGCATCCGTTATACGAGTTATGGCAATACTCCCGAACTCCCGCCCCAGTACTGGGTGGCGTCGAGGTTATCTCACCAACAACTACATAAAAGAGATTTTCGATGTCGGCGAACTCCGGTATTCCAGAACTGCAATGATAAAATTGTGACGACAACACCTCGGAGCTCAACTCCCCGGGACACTGCCACAACCCCTAAATGTTAGGAGGCACCAAGAACAATGTTCTCGTCACAAAACCATCAGAACGATTCCAAGATACCCGCGTGATTCTAATTTTTTTAGTGAAATTTGAGGAGAGAAGATTCAAAACTCTATGTTAGGAGGCCTCACCAGAGCGACAAAGGGATGAGGAGTAAAAAGAATCCTACTCTCCGATATATATAATCCTAAGACTCAAAACATTTTGTTCTAGACTCAACAACGTCAGCGATTCGATCAAGCAGGGGGCTCCTAAGTCGGGGAAGGCTCTGATTACCAACTTGTAACACCCACAATGCGGCTATATCTCCCACGTGCCGGGGCACGACTTAGAGGCATAGCTGCATGGTAGGTTTGTCGCAAGAGGGGTAATCTTCACACAATCCCATGTACTGAATAGGAAAGGGATAAAGAATTGGCTTACAATTGCCACTTCAAACAAATACAAGTTAAACATACATCATCCAGAATACAATCAAGGTCCGACTACGGAACCAAAACAAAAAAGACAACCCCAAATGCTAGATCCCCGATCGTCCTAACTAGGCTCCACTACTGATCAACAGGAAACGAAACAACACAACAAACAAGATCTTCATCAAGCTCCCACTTGAGCCTGATTGTATCATCTGCACTGGCATCATCGGCACCTGCATCTGTTTGAAGGTATATGTGAGTCACGGGGATTCAGCAATCTCACACCCTCGCGATCAAGACTACTTAAGCTTAAGGGTAGGAAAAGGTAGTGAGGTGGAGCTGTAGCAAAGCACTAAGCATATATGGTGGCTAACTTACGCAAAAGAGAGCGAGAAGAGAAGAAAAGCACGGTCGAGAAGCTAATAGTGATCAAGAAGTGATCCTGAAGCTACTTATGTTCAAGCATAATACGAGACCGTGTTCTCTTCCCGGACTCCGCCGAAAAGAGACCGTCATGGCTACACACGCGATTGATTCATTTTAATTAAGTTAAGTGTCAAGTTTTCAACTACCGGATATTAACAATTCCCATCTGCCCATAACCGCGGGCACGGCTCTCGAAAGTTCAAAACCCTGCAGAGGTGTCCCAACTTAGCCCATCATAAGCTCTCATGGTGAACGAAGGATATTCCTTCTCCCAGGAAGACCCGATCAGACTTGGAATCCCGGTTACAAGACATTTCGACAATGGTAAAAGAAGACCAGCAAAGCCGCCCGGATGTGCCGACAAATCCCGATAGGAGCTGCACATATCTCGTTCTCAGGGCACACCGGATGAGCCAGACGTCGGGTTGGCATAGACCCTGGTTGCCCAGGGAGCGCCGGACATCGCTCAGGTTGGACCAACAATTAGAGAAGCACTGGCCCGGGGGTTAAAATAAAGATGACCCATGGGAGCGCGACTCCCAAGGGAAAAGTAAGTGGTGGTGAGGTAAATGGTAAAACCAAGGTTGGGCCTTGCTGGAGGAGTTTTATTCAAAGCGAACTATCAAGGGGTTCCCATAACACCCAACCGCATAAGGAACTCAAAATCAAGGAACATAACACCAGTATGACAGAAACTAAGGCGGTAAGAGTGGAACAAAACACCAGGCATAAGGCCGAGCCTTCCACCCTTTACACATTATATAGATGAATTAAAGTAATTAAGATATAATAATGATATCCCAACAATATCCATGTTCCAACATGGAACAAGCATCAACTTCACCTGCAACAAGCAACGCTATAAGAGGGGCTGAGCAAAAGCGGTAACATGGCCAAACAACGGTTTGCTAGGTAAGGTGGGTTAGAGGCTTGACATGGAAATATGGGAGGCATGATATAGAAAGTGGTAGGTAATGTGGCGTAGCAATAGAGCGAACAACTAGCAAGCAAAGATAGAAGTGATTTCAAGGGTATGGTCATCTTGCCTGCAAAGTTCTCAGAGTTGACGAAAGCTTGATCCTCGTTAGCGTACTCAACATGTTCCTCGATCACGTACTCATCTCCCGGCTCTATCCAAAGCAAGAACACAAGCAAAGGACCAACAATCAATCACGGTGCAATGCACAAGCAACCTAATGCAAAACATGGCATGATATACTAGACGTGATATGCAATGCATATGCGTGCTCCAAAAGGGAAAGAATGAAACAAGGCATCAACTTGGCAAACCAAGTGTGCCGCTGGAAAGATGAGATGATTTTGGTTGAAATCGATATAAAGATCACCGGAATCGGATGCACGATTTGCAAATGGCAAGCAAAACAATAATGGCACAATTCTGCGATTAACAGCACAATGCCACTCAGAATGCAACAAGAAACTAATCTGCTGCACTCAAACATAGCAACAAAGCATATGGCAGTGATGTACTCAAGATGCTTAACAAAACATGAACACTGATCTACGGCTAAATTACACAAGAGCAGGTCCAAAAAAGCATGGCAAAAGTGCAAAAGATATCAGCTTCACAGACTTTGTGAAAATACTAACATGCCAGAAAATAACATCAGGAAGCCCTGTTTAGGGCAAGCAAACAACATGCTACATGAACATATAATAGCAACCAAAGTCATGTCACGATTCTTCTAAATGCATAGAACAAAAGTCCCTTAATGAACATGAGCCAAAAAGGCACAGAAGATATGATGGCACCCATGTAAACATAGCAAGTTTTATTAACAGTTTCAGATTTAGTAGAAAACAGAGCATGGCATAAACAGAATTATGAAGGCAACTTTGCGAGCTCAAATCACTCACCACAAGGAATTTCATGACAAGATAAGAACAAACTCAGCAAGATGACATGTTCATGAAGCTAACCATGGCAAGAGCAAGTTCATAGCATGCATGGATCAATAGCAACAACCATGGCAAAATTGATTAACATGTAAACAATCTGCGAGGAACATTTTATAGCAAAAGTAGAGCAAGATAAAGACATGCTAGGGTACTCCATAATTTAAAACAGGGGCATGGGTGGGTAGAGCATAACCATATGCACAAAACATCCTTAATGAAGCAACTCAAAACAAGCATGGATCTCACTGTAGCATCATGTTTACCTGGCATAAAAATAACAGCACGCACAAGACTTAGCAAAATGCTAAGTCCCAGAAATCAGCAATATCACGAAGGCTACTTTGCATGCTTGTTCTAGTCACCACATTGATCACAAAAATACATGGCAAGCACCCCTGTAAATATAGCATGGCATATTTCAAAACACATGTAGAGCTCATGCCCATATGATGCACACAACAAATGTGACAAAAATGACAAATCACCCTAAACTGATAAGTAGCAGCAGTAAACATTTTATAGCACTCTTGCATCAATGATTTGGGCATCAAGATGAACTCAAACAAGCATGCCACAATTTAATGAAATGAAGAGCATCTCACGGTGAACATTTTGATATATCATATGCATGATTCGGGGCACCGAGCACAAAGATATGACCCTCACAAAAGCCTATATGATGCTGGAATTAAAGGACTTGGTCGTTTCAGGAAAAAAAGGTGGCCGACAGATAGCTATCAGGCGCACGGGGAGAAGTATAGGCTAGAGCTCACCATGGGCTCGGCCCAGCTAAAGGAGGAGGCAGGCTGGGCCTTGGATCTGGGCCTGACGGTTGCCGCGGCCCACGCACGCGCGTGTAGCGATGCGGGTGCTCGTGCTCGTCCCCGATCTCAACGGCGGCGGCGACTTGACTCCGGCAGGGCGGCGCGAGGTTCTCCGGCGATGGACGCGGCTGACTCCGGTGGGGATGGGTGCGTCCGGGCGGAGGGAGGCCGGATCTGGGCGCGGGATACCTGGATCCGGCGATCTGGCGACTCCGGCGAGCTCCTGCTTGCGCCGGCGAGGTAGTGAGGCAGAGAGAGGTAGATGGAGGAGAAAGGAGAGGGAAGGGAGGCAGTGACCTGGCGGGGGCGGCGACGCTGGTCTCCGGCGAGGGGCAGTCGGGCGATGGCAGGCTCCAGCGTGGAGTCCGGTAGAGGAGCGCGGCGTGGTGCAGGGAAGATCCGAGCGGCGGAGCGCGGGGCCGGTTCGGGCTTTGACGGCAGGGTTCGGGTCCGTGCGGGCCCGCGATGGGCTCCGCAGGCCGGCGGCGGAGGACAGGTGGCAGCGGCGGATTCACTGAGGGGGCGGTGCGGACATGTCCGGCGGCGGGGTGGACATGTCCGACGGCGGGAGGAGGAAGAAGCTAGGGTTTGTACCGTGAAATTTCGGGGGGGGGACACATATTTATAGGTAGAGGGAGTTTGGAGTGTCCAAATGGAGTGTAGTTTTCGCCCACACGATCGTGATCCGAAGTGGGGGACATGGAAGAGGTTTGGATGGGTTATTGGGCCGTTTTGGAGGGGTGTTGGGCTGCAACACACAGGAGGCTTTCGCAGTTACCCGGTTAACCGTTAGAGTATCAAACGGACTCCAAATGACACGAAATTTGACAGGCGGTGGTGTACCAAGGCCACTTGGCAAATCTCGGTCCATTCCGAGAACGTTTAACACCCGCTCACGAAAAGAGACAAGAGGGGTGCGCCGGAGGACGTAGGAGTGTCGGATTGCAAAACGGACAACGAGGAAAATGCTCGGATGCATGAGACGAACATGTATGCAACTGTGATGCACATGATGACATGATATTAAATGCATGATATGAACAAAATGCAAAACGAAAGACAAAAACCCAACCATGAAGGGAATCTCATATCGCATCTCCGGAAAAGGCAGGAGTCGGAGTTACAAAGACGGAAGGTTGTATCCGGGGCGTTACAAGAACTCGGATACTTATTGCAAAAATCTATTAGTCATTGAAACAAAGTACTACACGCGTGCTCATAGGGGATAGATTGGTAGGAAAAGACCATCGCTCGTCCCCGACCGCCAGTCATAAGGAAGAAAATCAATAAATACCTCATGCTCCAACTTTGTTACATAACGGTTCACCATATGTGCATGCTACGGGAATCACAAACTTCAAAACAAGTATTTCTACAACCCACAACTATCCACTAGCTTGACCCTAACATCACCATATTTATATCGCAAAACTATTGCAAGGAATCAAACATATCATATTCAGTGATCTACAAGTTTTATGTAGGATTTTATGACTAACCATGTGAATGACCAATTCCTGTCAACTCTCTAAATAGATATAAGTGAAGCAAGAGAGTTTAATTCTTTCTACAAAATATATGCCAAAGCTCTAACAAATATAAGTGAAGCAAAAGAGCATTCTACAAATGCCGGTTTTCTATGTGTAGGGAAACAGGCAATCCAAACTTCAAAAGATATAAGTGAAGCACATGAAGCATTCTATAAAGCCATACTCAAAAGATATAAGTGAAGTGCAAAGAGCATTCTATAAATCAACCAAGGACTATCTCATACCAGCACAGTGCATCAAATAAAATTGAAAACTAAATGCAAAAGACGCTCCAAGATTTGCACATATCACATGAACAAAACGAAACCGAAAACATACCAATGCTTGTTGAAGAAAGATGGGAGCCTTCCAGGGCATCCCCAAGCTTAGACGCTTGAGTCTCCTTGAATATTTACTTGGGGTTCCTTGGGCATCCCCAAGCTTGAGCTCTTGCCTCTCCTCCTTCTCCTTATACCAAGACCTCTTCGATCCTTGATCACTTCATCCACACAAAACTCAATAGAAAGTTTGGTAAGATCCGTTAGTATAATAAAGCAAATCACTACTCTAAGTACTATTGCAAACCAATTCATATTTTTTTTTGCGTTATAGCTACTGTAATATAACTATTACATGGCTTAATCCACTGATAGAAATTGATAGTTTCATCAAAACAAGCGAACAATGCATCAAAAACAGAATTCGTCTTAAACAGGACAGTCTGTAGTAATCTGAACATTCACCATACTTCTGGTACTCCAAACATTCTGAAACAATTAGGAACATAAACAATTTGTATAGAAAGACAGTGCAAAAAGTTTCAGAACCGTTTGACGTTCCAGTAAAAAATGTAAAATCGAGCACTACAGCCAAAGTTTCTGTTTTGCACCGCACAAACCAACAAGCAATGTAAACATCCTAAAGGCAATTCTTGGCACATTATTTTTATAATACAATGGAATTGCACAAGGGGATAATTATTTTTGTTGAAAAGTTTCTGCAATCAAGATTCACAAAGTTTCCGTGAGCATGAACATGAAGGAAATATGCCCTAGAGGCAATAATAAAGTTATTATTTATTTCCTTATATCATGATAGATGTTTATTATTCATGCTAGAATTGTATTAACCGGAAACATGATACATGTGTGAATACACAGACAAACAGAGTGTCACTAGTATGCCTCTACTTGACTAGCTCATTGATCAAAGATGGTTATGTTTCCTAGCCATAGACAAAGAGTTGTCATTTGATTAACGAGATCACATCATTAGGAGAATGATGTGATTGACTTGACCCATTCCGTTAGCATAGCACTTGATCGTTCAGTTTATTGCTATTGCTTTCTTCATGACTTATACATGTTCCTTTGACTATGAGATTAAGCAACTCCCGTTTACCGGAGGAACACTTTGTGTGCTACCAAACGTCACAACGTAACTGGGTGATTATAAAGGTGCTCTACAGGTGTCTCCAAAGGTACTTGTTGGGTTGACGTATTTCGAGATTAGGATTTGTCACTCCGATTGTTGGAGAGGTACCTCTGGGCCCACTCGGTAATGCACATCACTATAATCCTTGCAAGCACTGCAACTAATGAGTTAGTTGCGGGATGATGTATTACAAAATGAGTAAAGAGACTTACCGGTAACGAGATTGAACTAGGTATTAAGATACCGACGATCGAATCTCGGGCAAGTAACATACCGATGACAAAGGGAACAACGTATGTTGTTATGCGGTCTGACCGATAAAGATCTTTGTAGAATATGTAGGAGCCAATATGAGCATCCAGGTTCCGCTATTGGTTATTGACCGGAGACGTGTCTCGGTCATGTCTACATTGTTCTCGAACCCGTAGGGTCCGCACGCTTAACGTTACGATGACAGTTTCATTATGAGTTTATATGTTTTGATGTACCGAAGGTTGTTCGGAGTCCCGGATGTGACCACGGACATGATGAGGAGTCTCGAAATGGTCGAGACATAAAGATTGATATATTGGAAGCCTATGTTTGGACATCGGAAGTGTTCCGGGTGAAATCGGCATTTAACCGGACTACCGGGAGGTTACCGGAACCCCCGGTAACCTAATGGGCCTTAATGGGCCTAGTGGAGGAAGTAGAGAGGAGGCCAAGGGGAGCCGCGCGCCCCTCCCCCCAAGTCCGAATTGGACAAGGAGGGGGGGCGCCCCCCTTTCCTTTCCCCTCTTTCTCTCCTCGCCCCAGTCCTAGTCCAACATGGAAAGGGGGGAAGTCCTACTCCCGGTGGGAGTAGGACTCCTCCTGGCGCGCCCCTTGCCTGGCCGCACCTCCCCCCTTGCTCCTTTATATACGGGGGCAGGGGGGCACCCCAGAGACACAACAATTGATCATTGATCTCTTAGCCGTGTGCGGTGCCCCCTTCCACCATAATCCTCGATAATATTGTAGCGGTGCTTAGGCGAAGCCCTGCGACGGTAGAACATCAAGATCGTCACCACGCCGTCGTGCTGACGAAAATCTTCCCCGACATTCTGCTGGATCAGAGTCCGGGGATTGTCATCGAGCTGAACGTGTGCTAGAACTCAGAGGTGCCGTAGTTTCGGTGCTTGATCTGTCGGGCCGTGAAGACGTACGACTACATCAACCGCGTTGTGCTAACGCTTCCGCTTTCGGTCTACGAGGGTACATAGACAACACTCTCCTCTCTCGTTGCTATGCATCACCATGATCTTGCGTGTGCGTAGGAATTTTTTTGAAATTACTACGTTCCCCAACAGAACAAAGTTCAAGGAGCTCCCTCACTTTCACTTTCCTTTTTGAAAAGTTTTGGGTTCCCCTCCTTATTTTTTGTTTTTAAACTCTATAAAAGCACTCAACAAAAATAAATGTCTCTCTAAAACTTCTGGGTTGTCTCCCCGGCAGCACTTTCTTTAAAGCCATTAAGCTAGGCATAAATTGCTCAAGTAATGAATCCACTCGGATCCCAAGGTATATCAAAGCCAATTTGAATCAACAATGATTTGGCATTTAGTAGTGAGCACAAAGCAACATATATCAAGCAATGATGAAGTTTAACTCTCTTCTTATGCATCGGCATGTCATACAAGAACAATTCTTGCACATCAAGTAAAGGCCAATACATAGCATAAGCAGTTTCTTGCAATTTTTTCGTGTTGGAAACATAAAGAGGCGGAGATGTAGTTACTCTCTCATAATAATTGCAAGTAGGAGCAGCAAGCACATGCATATTATATTCATCAAAATCATCATGTGTAATGGTAAAAGGCAACCCATCAATATAATCCTTAACAAGAGAAAACTTCTCCGATATAGTGTAGTTGGAGAATTCAAAAAGATAATGGTACTATCATGTGTGGGTGCAATAGCAACAATTTCATGTTTAACATAAGGAACTATAGCAAGTTCATCTCCATAAGCATCATTCATGTTGGCATCTTGGCCACAAGAATAGCAAGCATCAAGTTCATCAAAAAATGATATTTCAAACAAATCAACAGGATCATAGCAATTGTCATGGCATTCATCCTTCGGTAAGAACGAAGGGACATTAAATATTGTATGAGTTAGAGAGTTGCTCTCATTAGAAGGTGGGCACGGGTAGCTAATCCGATCTTCCTCCTTTTGTTCTTCGCTCTCCTCATGATCTTTTTTTATCCAATGAGCTCACAGTTTCATCAATTTCTTCTTCCATAGACTCCTGCAAAATATTAGTCTCTTCTCGGACAGCGGAGACTTTCTCAATAAATTCATCAATATCATAATTGTATTTATAATTCTCATAGCAATATTTAAGGATAACTAAATTTTCAGGTCTATAAACTGAATCATCAAAATCTTCAAACTCTTTAAACAAAGATTCAATTTCACAAGCACCCTTAAAAGGAACAAATTATTCTATTCGCTCCACATCATATTAATCATATATACCATTAGAATAATAAGATAAGGTTTCATTATCATTAAATTTGCATGAAAAGGGAAGGTGTGGAGCCTTCATCCTAGAGCAACAAGTTTAATCATATCGCAAGCATAGTTGCCGAGCATACCAATGCAACATATAAATTTGATCCCATAATAGTTTCCCTTTTTGATTCAAGCGATAATCCCTAAAGTATTCACGTTGATCCAATGTGTCTCCCATTATATAATTGAATGGGGTTTTCTCAAGATTATGAAAGTAGTGCATAATATCTTTCACATAATGAGCATCGAGGGTTTTAGGAGGTTCCCCATCTCCATGAGTAGCAAGTAAACCTAATTTTTTTGGTATTTCGTGATCCATATCCATAACTAAAGATAGAGAACAACTTAGAATAGCAAATAAAATCCACTTAGTGATAAAGCAAACAAGCACAGACGAGAATATTCACCCCACGCTATTGCTCCCCGACAACGGCGCCAGAAAAAGGTCTTGATAACCCACAAGTATAGGGGATCAATTGTAGCCTCTTTTGATAAGTAGGAGTGTTGAACCCAACGAGGAGCTAAAGGTAGAACAAATATTCCCTCAAGTTCTATCGACCACCGATACAACTCTACGCACGCTTAACGTTCGCTTTACCTAGAACAAGTATGGAACTAGAAGTACTTTGTAGGTGTTGTTGGATAGGTTTGCAAGATAATAAAGAGCACATAAATAAAAGCTAGGGCCTGTTTAGATAAAGACACAACTAAGTTAGTTTCAGTAGAGAGCTTTTTGTCACGAGAAAGTTATTTGCCCCTAGGCAATCAATAACTAGACCGGTAATCATTATTGCAATTTTATTTGAGGGAGAGGCATAAGCTAACACACGTTTTCTTCTTGGATCATATGCACTTATGACTGGAACTCTAGCAAGCATCCGCAACTACTAAAGATCATCAAGTCCTCTTTTACTCCCATACGCAAACAACCTACTTACTCGGGCTTGCGCTTCTGTCACTCACGCCACCCACCATAAGAAAGTCATGAACATATTGCAAACCCTACAGCAGGGATCCCTCACGCTTGCGCGACACGGAGAGCACCATAGGGCAGCGCCAATAATAAAACATGCAACTCAAACCAATCACGATCATCAATTAACCCATAGGACAAAACGGATCTACTCAAACATATAGGATAGCCATACATCATTGGGAAATAATATATAGCGTTGAGCACCATGTTTGAGTAGAGATTACAACAGGTAAAAGAGGGGTTACACCGCTGCATAGAGGGGGGAAGAGTTGGTGATGACGGCGGTGAAGTTGTTGGTGTAGATCGTTGTCGCGATGATGGCCTCGGCGGCGTTCCGGCGCCACCGGGAGAGAGGGGGAGAGAGCCCCCCTTCTTCTTCTTCTTCTTCTTCTTCTTCTTCTTATTCCTTGACCATACCCTAGATGGGAGAAGGGTTTCCCCTCCGGTCCATGGCCTCCATGGCCGCGGAGGGGCGAGAGCCCCTCCGAGATTGGATCTCTCTCTCTGTTTCCTTCTGTTTATGCACTCTCTAATTCTGTCCTTTCACCATTTCTTAAATTCCCGGAGATCCGTAACTCCGATTGGGCTTTAATTTTGATATGATTTTTATCCGGATATTGGCTTTCTTGCGACGAAAGAAGGGCAGCAACCGCCTTACGGAGTGTCCACAAGGGCCCAGGGCATGCCCTACCCCCTAGGGCGTGCCCCTCACCCTCGTGGGCCCCTCGGGAATCGTCCCGCGTTGATTCCACTTCCCAAAATTTACATATATTCCAAAATAAATCTTCGTAAGTTTTTATCCCATTTGGACTCCGTTTGATATGGATTTTCTGCGAAAGAAAAACATGCAACAAACATGAACTAGCACTGGGCACTAGATCAATATGTTAGTCCCAAAAATATTATAAAAAGTTGCCAAAAGTTTGTAAAAGTTGTAGAATAATGGCATGGAACAATTGAGAAATTTAGATACGACGAAGACATATCACTGATCATAAACTCAAAGTTCATCATATCCCAACAAACACACCACAAAAAGAGTTACATCATATGGATCTCCAAGAGACCATTGTATTGAGAATCCAGCAAGAGAGAGGAAGCCATCTAGCTACTAACTACGGACCCGAAGGTCTACAAAGAACTACTCACGCATCATCGGCGAGGAACCAATGGAGGTGGTGAACCCCATCCGAGATGGTGTATAGATTGGATCTAGTGGTTCTGAAATCTGCGGAGGCTGGATGATATTTTGTTGCCCTCTCTAGGGTTTCTGGAATATTGGGGTATTTATAGAGCAAGAGGCGATCCGGGGGGAACCTGAGGTGGGCACAACCCACCAGGGTGCGCCTGGGCCTCCTGGCGTGCCCTGGTGGGTTGTGCCCCCCTTGGGGCACCCCCAGGCGCAGTCAGGGCCCGTTGTGTTCCTTCTGGCCCATAAAAATTCTCCGTAAAGTTTGGGGCATTTGGACTCCGTCTGATATTGATTTTCTGCCATGTAAAAAATATGGAAAAAATAGCAAGTGGCACTTGGCACTATGTCAATAGGTTAGTACCAAAAAATGATATGAAATGACTATAAATGATTGTAAAACATTCAAGATTGATAATATAATAGCATGGAACAATAAAAAATTATAGATACATTTGAGACGTATCAGCCATGTTGATGTTGAAAAGAAGAAGGAGAAAAGCTATTTATTTTTTTGAATTGTTGGTGGCCCTATTCCGTATATTGTATGAAGAAAAACAAGCTAATTTTTGAATAGTTTTGGCCATTTGGCATGATGAAATTAATGTTGGCCCTTATATTATAGGTTTTATTGGTTCCAAGTTTTGGCACGGGCGGCTAATGGACTAGTTGAGGTGTCAAGAAGAAAATTAAAGCTGGAAACATGAGCCATGTTGATGTTGAAAAGAGGAAAAAGAAGCTAATTTTTTTTGAATTGTTGGTGCCCATATATATTGTAGCATACCTATATTGTATGAACAAAAAGAAACCATTTTTGTATAGTTTGTGGCCATTTCGCAGGATGAAAATATTTTTTGAAGGCTAGCCCATTGTTTACTTGTTGGTGGCTCCTGGTGGCAATATCTATTGTTCTGTAATTTCAAACGATGTAACCTATTCTTGTAATGTAAGCAACATGCACTTAAAATCTGTAGGTGCAATCAAAACAATCAAGCAAAAAAATAGAGGAAAAATAGAGCCATCGCATGCACTATTTTTTAGGCCTCTTTAATCTTTGTGGGCCTTTGACAGTCAACGCAATGCGACGGCCCAACCAGAGTTTGGTTTCATTTTGGGCCCAATAACTACATTTTTTCTCTGGCCCTCGGTGTTGTCTGATGAAATTGAAAGTGTCAAAAACTAACACCTACAGAGATTCAGAGATGGAGATACATACATAGTTTAAGCAACACACAGAGCACATGATCCACAAATTAAGAAACACAGAGAGCACATGATCCACAAACCCTTAAGCAAATCGTAGAGCACATGACACGACACAAATAACATCTATAACGAGTGATGACCAGCAAGTAAGCAAATCCTAGATCAACTATACAAAAATAAAATCCTAAAGCTATCAGATTCGCCTGCTTGTTCAACTGAATCATATGCCTCAAGTTCTTGTTCATCTTCTTTAATTCCCCCTTCAGATCCTCATCCACAACTGTCGGAGCAGCACTTTCAGATACCAAAATCCGAGTGGCTGACGACAGATTGACCTCCAGGGTTGCGGCCCCATTGAATTGAAGCAAGCCCTCCCCTTGAAGCCTCCGAACGTAGTCATCCATCCATTCAAAATGTGTGCATTTCTTCACGATCTGAAACGCAATCATGAACCCTAAATCTCAGATCCAACGAAAAAGAATTAGAAGCAAAGATAAAAAGAAAAATCATGAGATCTAACCTGCCCCTCTGGCTTGCTCTCGCATTTCATGAACTCGCGCCCAAAGTTGCCATTCTTGCCCTCCCTCGAAGTCAACCATTTCAGTGGCGCGGTGCGTGGGCAGTCAAGGCATCGCTCCATGGGCATTGGACCATACTGGGCCATGAGGGGCGGGAGGCTGAAGTGGAGCTCGACATATCTAGTCGCCGGAGAAGAACAAGTAGACGAGTGGCTCCTCTGGTCGCTGTAGAAGAAGACAGGGGAGGCAATGGTGGGCGAGCAAAACCAACGTCTCGTGGATCGCCTCTCACGGATCGCCAAAGGATCCAACGATGCGGAGCCATCCTTGTGATCCAACGGCGCGGAGCCTGCACGCAGCCTGGCCTTAGAATTCCTTCTATAGGACCATATCTGAGGGTTGTCGCTTGGCGCTAGGGTTTGATCGGATGGCTGATGTTTGGAGCTAGGGTTAGGCGAAACCCTGTGGGGTTTAGCAAGCTTTTGAGTTGGTTAGCAGGGTTATCTAGTGTTTGGCTGAGCATAACTAGTTTTAAAAAAATCCAAAAAATATGAAACCTTCGCGAATCGTTGTTTTATAAGACACACTAATGAGTAAAAATACTAAACTTGGTCTACGGTCATTTTTTAAAAAAAGTAGCTGGCACGATCGTGGTTAAATGAGCACCATTAATTTTAAAAAAATCGAAAAAATATATAACATGCGCACAATGTTGTCTTATGTGACATGTTACCAACAAAAAATCATAACCTTGTTCTATGGACATTTTCATGAAAAAACCTTCACACATATGAGCTATCACGTACAACATTGCAGAGAGTTCAAGGAAAGGAGGTCGGTTTTTTGAAAAATTAAAAAAAATCACCAAAGCTTCATTTCAAAGTGAATAAGAAGTATCTGAAGTTAGTTTTCTTTTTCATATTTTAAATGTGGGTTTTAATGGTTTTCTATTAAATCACATTATTTTCGAAAAAATGTAAAAAAATAAGATCAATTCAATAAATAGTGAGACTTTGAATCTACACTATATAGATTGAATAGGTGTTAATAAAAAATATTTGGCTCATTTAGAGTAGCTCCAAAAAATACTTGATTACAAATGGGGCAGTTTACCCTAGCTTTGGAGCACATTTGGAGCACATTTTCCATGACAATAAGTTTTACCACGCAAAAGAGATCGGATTGATCACCTAATGTTTATAATAGTTCAGCAAACATTGCAATATCACACCACAGATCGGAGTTCAAGTGTTGGTTCAAATTCAAAATTTGCCTCAAATTTCACATCAAAGTACGAATAGAATTATTAAACCTTACAAGTTTTCACAACCGTAGTACAAATCCTTAAAGTTCAAAGTTTACAACTTGCATTCAACTTGCATTCCACATCTTTGCCTTGCTCCTTGTGTTCCGAGACGACTTAACAGCCTTGCTCCTCGTTTACCTAGGTGGGATATCCACCTTTTTCTTCTTCCTTTTGATCTTCACTTTGGGTGGTGGTTGTCAAGGTGCTGACGGAGAAGTTGCACTGGCCAGTTGACGGGGTTCAAAACCTTCATAAGCCATGGCTTCATATTCTTCAAATGTTTCTCTCTTGGCCTTTTCTCTCCTTTTCCTCTATTTTTCCTAGAGCTAGGCCAAACACAAAAAAGATTATAAGCCATCGATAAAAAGAAATGCATAAAAAAGGGAAGGTTCTGGCACACATACCAAGCTGCTGGCAGTGCTAATTTAGTTGCTTCATTCTCCTCTATATTAGCTGCAATCTGCTTTGCTGCTTCATTCTCCTCTATATTAGCTTCAATATGCTCTAATGTTGCATTCTCCTCTGTATTAGCTTCAATATGCTCTAATGCTGCATTCTCCTCTGCATTTGTTGCTGCCCGTTGTTCCTCTTCTCCAGATGAAGCATCCACTGGATTGGTACATTGCATAGCATTGTGCCCTAGGGTTCCAGATTTTTTGCACTTACACTATCTTTTTACATGACCCTCTTCACCTCTTCTGATCCTGTTCTTCCTTGGTCTTCCTGGTGGTCTAGTCAGTACAGGAGAATGTAGTTTGAATCCTGGATCTACTATGTTACATTGGTCTTTTCCCAAGAGCGCAGGCACATTGGAAGCATAAGCAGCCTTGAGTTTGGCAACAGAAAAATATTCAAAGATGTATTGATCAACTTCACCTTCTTCACCACCTATAAGAGTCATCAGATGTAGGGCATGTATGCCTGGCTTCCCATGGAGTTGCCATTGCCTACAACTACATTCCCTAGTTGCTAGGTTAACTCAATATCTCCATTCCCTGTTTTTACTGTCAATATATGTTACCTCAGCCTTGTGTGTCACCGCTCGAATGCATTTCATGTTCAGTCCTCTTGCCTTGGCATGCAATGACTTAATAAGAGATGGGAGCATAAGATGGCCAACATATTATGTTTCTGCAATTCTTTTGTGAAGAGCCATCTTTATCATGATCATCTACCGAATCTTATCAAATAGTTACCACATCAAAAGCCCTTTCAACAACTTGATATTTGCGTTGAAACGCTCTGCCAGGTTATTGGTCACATAGTCTACTTTGCAGATTTCATTGAATTTGCTTCTTGACCACAACTTCCCACGATGTGAATCTAGGTACTCCTTCACCAAAGGATTGTGAGCATACTACACTCTCAAATGATGCTCATGCTTCCTCTCACTGCATGTGTATGATGCTGGCCATAAGTTCTCATTATAAACTTTACCTTTGAATTTGTTTCTGAAATTCTGCACTAGGTGTCGCATACATTCCCTATGCTCCACTCAAGGGAATACAATTTCCACTGCACTCTCCAAACCCTTGCAATATCTGTGTGTATAGCTAAACCTGGGGGTGTACCTGTAAGGTTGCGCAACTGCTGCAGAAACCAGACCAAACTTTCCTCAAACTCTACCTTCACCACACCAAATGCAAGTGGGAATAGCCAGTTGTGTCCATCAACTACAGAAGCTGCCACTAGTTGTCCTCTTCACCTTCCATTCAAAGAAGTTGCATCAACATCCAAATAGGGCATGCGACCATCAAGAAACCCCTGCCAACAAGCCTTGAAACAAACAAAAGCCCTCCTCAAGCACTCCTTCTGAAATGACTTCCCTTTTATTTTGTATGTAACTGTATGCTTGTCAATCTCTACAAAACTCCATTGATAGCAGCTTCCACTTCAGATTTAAATGTGTAGAACGACTTAAAGCTCTCATTCCAAGGACCATTAATCCTATCAAGAGCCATTTCCTTAGCATAGAAAATCCTCATGTAAGGTATATCAATCTTTTACTTCTCAAATAGCTTCCCATGGAGTGTTGTTGGACCAAGTGTTGGTGTTTCTATCAACCAATCCAAAATTGCATCTACCACCCACCTAGTCTTTGCTAGCTTTGTTTTAGCCTTCCCTCCTCCGCCTCCAGGTGGACAGGTGTGCTGGTGTGGGATCTTTTTTATCTGAAAGAAAATGGGACCCAAACAAAATATTATTAGAAAACATTACACAATGATCTGAAAATAAAATGAATCTGTATAAACTGAAATACACAAACCTAAATCAACTTGCTCCACAAGATATGTGATGCATGCAACCTCCATCCACACCTATCATATGGGCAATGAACAGTGAACCTTGTTGGCTCACTCCTATCAACCACATATGTATTTTCAGTGAGAATGCAATATGTAGTCACTACATTATGACAGTCCGCCATCGACTGGAATATGGTGCCGACAGCTAGCTGAGGATCTTCCATGTTCCACTCAAATGTTGGCATGTCCTCTCCATCATATTCAACTAAAACTAGGCTGTCGATGTTCTCCTGCCTCTCTTCATTGTCAGTGTCATCAAATCTAGCACGATTGATAGGTTGCTCCTGATATTCATCTTCCATTGCTTGTTTACTGACAGTATCTACAAGATCAGGCAACATATTCTCATCCTCATCATCATTTCGAGGCACCTCTTTGTCTGGCTTTGCATCTTGCTCTATAACGGCTGCAGCAGTGATAGGAGAAGCGGCACAAGAAGCGGCAGCAGACATATTGTGACTTTTAGAACCACTAGCTTTGCTTGGTTTTGACCTACTAGGAGTGCTGGGGCGCTCGCTATTAGCAGAGACAGAAGATTTCTGAATAACCTTCCCCTTGTCATGTTCATTGCGTGGCTGAAGCACCTCGATAAGGATTTTACTGAAGCATCTTTCAGCATTCAAAGTAAAGAGAAATCCAAGATGCTCATCGCAAGTTAGTGGGAGAATTTTTTTGCTCAGTACTGCTAAAAAATTTCAGTTCAACAACATTGGCAGGGCTCCACCCATATGAAGAATTTTGAAGGGCCACGAGCAAATCTTTGAATGTCATACTTGTTTCTACCACCTTTGGATAGAAAAATCCAGTAATCATATGCGGTTTTCTACCGCGCAACACACTAACTTCCATCCTAACGGCCAGCCGGAAAGCAAGCGCAGGATCAATCCTATTCGATTCAAATAAGTAAAAGTTACAGTTAGGTCGGGAACAATTCAACAATATTTGATTAATTCATGCGACTAGCTATCAAATAGGTCGAATGTATGAATCAACAAATATGTTAGAGGGGAAACGACGCTTACCCAGGTGTAATCCATGAATTATCTGTCGCCAATTCGACCCAATCCTCTCCACGGTCGATGGGCTTGAGAACCCGCTCCCCTGACATCGCTGCTTAACCCTGAGGGGTGTGTGGGTAGATCTGGCAGAGGGCACAATGGCTGTGGAGGCGAAATGGGGTTAATGGTTGGAGGCTACACGACGGCGGTGGAGGCTGCACGATGGCGGCGGAGGGGCAGAGTGGCGTGGTGGTGTAGTTGCTTGAGGTTCAGCCAATGGGATTCCTCGAACAAGCTCATCTTAAGTGTCTCAATGCGACCCCACTACTCAGAGTTAACATTCAATGATTTGTACCGACGGCATCCTCCGTTGTGACCATTTATGAGGGTTTCAGACAAGGTAGTGGGGAAAATTGAGCAAAAGATAAGAGCGTGGGGATGAATGAGTAGAGCTAAGGAAGCAGGTGCAAAGATGTAAAAATCCCATAAATCTAAGTGAAGCATGAGAGCATTTCTTCAAAAAAATTAAAGCACATCGTGCTAAAAAAGATATAAGTGAAGCACTAGGGCAATTCCATAGCTCAATTTTTTTAAGTGAAGCATAAAGAGCAATCATAGCATAATTTTGGCTCTCTAAATAGGTGTGTTCAGCAAGGATACTTGTGACAAACTAAAAAGCAAAACAACCAAAGACTCACATAATACAAGACGCTCCAAGCAAAACTCATGATATGTGATGAATAAAAATATAGCTTCAAGTAAAATACCGATGGTCGTTAGAAGAAAGAGGGGATGCTACTTGGGGCATCCCCAAGCTTATTTGCTTGTTCCTCCTTGGATATTATCTTGGGGTGCCATGGGTCATCCCCAAGCTTAGGCTGTTCTTACTCCTTATTCCTTCACCATCATGATCTCACCCAAAACTTGAAAACTTCAATCACACAAAACTTAACAAAACCTTCATGAGATCCGTTAGTACAAGAAAGCAAATTGCCACTCTAAGTACTGTTACAAACTCATTCATATTTATTTCTGCATTATATCCACTGTATTTCAACTTCATGGCTTATACCCCCAGATAAGCACACAACACAAAGAAAACAGAATATGTCAAAAACATAACAGTCTATAGTAATCTAAAATCTTTGAATACTTCTATAACTCCAATTTTTTTTGAATAGTTAGGACAACGTGGGCAATTTGTATATCAATCTTGTGTACAAAAATCAGGATTATTTCGCGCTTCTATGAATTTAAACAATTCTATTACTGGGCGCAAAAGTTCCTGTTTTTCAACAAGATCAAATCAACTATCACCCAACATGATCCCAAAGGCTTTACTTGGCACAAACACTAAATAAAACATAAAAAACATAATCATAACAGTATCATAATTGTGCAAACACTCAAGAACAGAAAGAAAAGGGTAAAAATAAATTTTATTCATTGGGTTGCCTCCCAACAAGCGCTATCATTTTATGCCCCTAGCTAGGCATAATGCATAGATTCAAGTGTTGTCACCCTTCTTTTTATTTTCTGCAGATGTGTTCTTATGAGGAGGTTTTACAAAAAAACTTGGAACACATTATCCATAGTAATTTTAGCATTATCAAGTTGCACATTTGTGTACCCCTTTTGATTTCCGGCAACAATCCAAGAATATTATTGATTGACATCATCAAAAACTTGTTGGATTATATCTAAAACAGGAATTTCCTTTCTAAGATTCTCATAATTATTTTGATTATTTCCAAGCAAATGTCTCAACATATAATCACTATTATAAAGGATCTCATCTATCGCCGGGTTTTTTCCAAATTTTAGAACTAGTGCTGAAATAGCTTCCGCATAAGATTTAGTTATTTTAAGTATGGGAGTATCATCAAGAGTCAAATTTCCAACATTATTAAAAAATTCTTGGATGTGTTCTTTTCTCATAACGTTCCCTTGCCCCAAAACCAAAGTTTTAGCATCCACATTGCCAAATCGTCCAATTTTAGAAGTTAGGCCATCATTTGTTTCTGCCATACAAAAGTCACTCATGGTGACAAGTTAAATCAAATAAGAGATCTTACTGGAAAACGACGAACGAAAAAGAGGGCTAATAAAACAACAAATTTGTGTGAAGCGGGGGAGATGAAAATGAGAGGCAAATGGCAAATAATGTAAATTGCAAGATGAGATTTGTGATTAGGAACCTGATAGATGTTGATAATGTCTCCCCAGCAACGGCGCCACAAATCCTTCCTTGATGGCTCGTGCCCGCGTCAATTTTTTCCCGAAGAGGAAGGGATGATGCATCCTAGCTACGGTAGGTATTTCACTCAATGATGAGACCAAGGTTATTGAACTAGTAGGAGAACCAAGAAACACTATGTAAACGGTACCTGCACACAAAGAACAAATACTTGCAACCCGACGCGTAAGAGGGGTCGTCAATTCCTCCCGGGTAAAAGATAGATAATTTTGTGATAGATTGGATAAATAGCTCTTGATAAAACACAAAATAAAATAAGTAATAAAAAGGCCCAACAAGCTATTTTGGGGGGTTTTCGAATAATAGATCTGAAAATAAAAACGAATAAAAATATATCTCAAAGCAAATATGATAAAGAATAGACCCGGGGCTGTAGATTTCACTAGTGGGTTCTCTCAAGAAAATAACACAAGGTTCATACGTCTCCGTCGTATCTATAATTTTTTATTGTTTCACGCCAATATTATTCAACTTTTACATACTTTTGGCAACTTTTTATATGATTTATTTGGAGTAACCTATTGATCTAGGGCCTAGTTCCTGTTTTTTGTATGTTTTTTGTATCACAGAAAATCCATAATCAAACAAAGTCCAAACGCGATAAAAAATTACGAAGAATTATTTTGTAATATATGTGATTTTTAGGAGGTGGAATCAACGCAAACGGGGCCCTACAGAGCGCACAAGCCACCAGGGCGTGCCAGGCACCCCCTGGCGCGCCAAGGTGTCTTGTGGCCTCCTCGGAGGTCGGTTGGGGCCCTTCTTTTGGTGCAAGAAAGATAATTTATGGAAAAAATCGTGTAAAATTTTCAGCGCAACCGGAGTTACGGATCTCCGGGAATTTAAGAAACTGTGAAGGGCCAGATGTGGGGAACACGAAACAGAAGAGAACAAAGAGGGAGATCCAATCTCGGAGGGGCTCCCGCCCCTCCGCCTCCATGGAGACCAAATACCAGAGGGGAGAACTCTCCTCCCATCTAGGGGGAGGCCAAGGAAGAAGAAGAAGGTGGGGGGCCATCTCCCCCTCGCTTCCGGTGGCGTCGGAGTGCTGCCAGGGCAACGATCGGGATGACGATCTACATCAACAATCTTGCTAGCGTCAACACCAACTTTCTCCCCCTCTATGCAGCAATGTAACACCTCTTCTCTCCACTGTAATCTCTACTTAAACATGGTGCTCAACTCCATATATTATTTCCCAATGATCAATGGTTATCCTATGATGTTTGAGTAGATCCGTGTTTTCCTATGGGTTAATCATTATCTTGGTAGGTATGATTGTATATTTTATTTATGGTGTTGTCCTACTATGCCCTCCGTTCTCACGCAAAGGTGAGGGGCCCCACTGTAGGGTGTTGCAATATTTTCATGGTTCGCTTATGGTGGGTTGCAAGAGTGACAGAAGCTTAAACCCGAGTAGGTGGGCTATGGCGTATGGGATAAAGAGGACTTGATACTTAATGCTATGGTTGGGTTTCACGACCTTAATGATCTTTAGTAGTTGCGGATTCTTGCTAGAGTTCCAATCATAAGTGCATATGATCCAAGTAGAGAAAGTATGTTAGCTCATGCCTCTCCCTCATATAGAATTGCAAGAATGATTACCGGTACTTGTTGACAAAAACCCTTTTACTAAACACCTAAATTTTATTATCTTGCAAAGTAGTTCTAGCATCACACCTACAAAATAGTTTCATACTTGTTTCCGATAAATCAAACGTCAAGTGTGCGTAGAGTTGTATCGGTGGTCGATAGAACTTGAGGGAATATTTGTTCTGCCTTTAGCTCCTCGTTGGGTTCGACACTCTTATTTATTGAAGAAGGCTAGAAATGATCCCCTATACTTGTGGGTTATCAAGACCTTTTTCTGGCGCCGTTGCTAGGGAGCAATAGCGTGGGGTGAACTCGTGTGTGCTTGTTTGCTTTATCACCAAGTAGTTTTTATTTCCTGTTCTAAGTTGTTCTCTATCTTTAATTATGGATATGGAACACGAAACACCAAAAAAATTAGTGGTACTTGCTACTCATGGAGATGGGGAACCTCCTCTTGTTATGTGAAAGATATTATGCACTACTTTGATAATCCTGAGAAAACCCCATTCAACTATATAATTGGAGTAACGTTGGATCAACGTGAATACTTTAGGGATTATCACTTGACACAAAAAGGGAAACTTTTATGGGATCAAATTTATATGTTGCATTGGTATGCTCGGGATTTATGCTTGAGATATGATTTTACTTGTTGCTCTAGGATGAATCCTCAACACCTTCCCTTTTCATGCAAATTTAATGATAATGAAACCTTGGCTTCTTATGCTAATGGTATATATGATTACTATGATGTGGAACGAATAGAAGAATTTGTTGCTTTTAAGGGTGCACATGAAATTGAATCTTTGTTTGAAAAGTTTGAAGATTTTGATGATTCGGTTTATAGACCTAATGTAGCGACCCGATCCCAATGGACCCTAGTCTCTGTGCTTATGTGTCATCCCTGGATCGGTATTGCTGACACACACAATACTCGAGGATTTATAACAGAGTTCAATCACACACTTATTACATCGAGTGTCTAAAAAGAGTACTTATTACAATAACATGGCTGAAGGCCATCTAAATAACTGCGGAAGCTTCAAAGGTAATTGAGTCCAACCAACTCCACGGCAAAACTAAGTGCATGACAACGACCTATCGTACCTTACTCTTCGTCTGAAAATTCTGCAGCATGATACGTTGCAGTCATATAGGTCAGCACCTGGATATGCTGGCAAGATCACACTATAGAGAATAATAATGCAAGAATAACTATCACCGCATGCATATTTGGCTGTTGGAGGCTCTAAGTTTAGGAGACTGCTATGTGTCGGCTGGTGAATCTTTTTAAAAGATCCGCTGCCTCGCGGGTCCTTGGATTAGACCCAATCTAGGGCAGAACATTTTCCTCTACTTTGCAACACACACCTTGTTGCAGAAACATTTGCAACAGAGATTGTATTGCGGATTTTTTTGCAAGGAGATTGTGTTGCGGGATTTTTTGCAACAAATTTCTTGTTGCGGGATTTTTTTGCAACAAATATTTTGTTGTGGGTTCTTTTTTAGGACAGATGACGTTGCAAAGGCTTGTCTAAGTTGTCGCCACCATTCACCGTCGTGGTTTGCAATAATGCTGCTATTGCAAGATAAGATAAGATAAGATAAGATAAGATAAGGGACACATGATGGTAGGCAAAATCAGGAACGTGTGCAAGCATGCGTGAGGATGCGTAGATATAGGGCGATCTAACGGCTGCCTCGGTGACGGAACTCTCCGCGTGATCATCTGGCAGAGTGTTAGCGTTTCCCCTAAGTTTAACATTTACATAAAGCTAATTTTTCCCTACAACAAAGGAATAGATTTTATTTAACTACCAAGTTTTATATCATTATTGGGAAGGTTCCTCCAACTCAATCCCTAAATAATATTAATAACCCAACAAAATTCAATAAGTAAAGTGATGAGATCCATCAATAATTCAAATACCAAATACTCAAGATGTCCATAACCGGGGACTCTGCTAACCGTGATTAGTTTATACACTCTACAGAGGTTTGCGCACTTTTCCCCACAAGACTCGACCACATCTATGATCGGATGATCAAGACTAGTCTTTCTGAAGCATTAACTCTTTACTCTGGGTAGACAGTACCACCTACTTTCCCCTACATCTGCTAGCCTACCACTGAAAGAGGTCACACAACTTACTCAACTATGCCAGAGCCCATAATGTCTTGTGGCTGCACACAAAAGTTTCTAAGCATGAATAATACTATGATCCCTTTGAGCCTGGGTGGCATTCCATAGGATGATCACACGGGTACTCCGGGATATCCTAGGACAACACTGGATTGCTCCAGGTGGCCGCAACCAATCCACCCAGATGTGTATTAAAGTAGCCACCTTAAGTTTGCCTTAGTTAAAAACTCTCACAACTTGCATGAATCTCACATACCAATGCCATCTACGAGCATGGCTAAGCAATATGTAGCAAACGTATAATCCCGGGGTTGATAAAAATACGATAGGTTCCTACCTCATCAACTACTTAACCATAACCACATGTTCACAATCCTACTCATGGAATGTTTGAGGGTTGAAACTAATGCATAAAAACTGGGTAATAAAGGGATATGATCAAAGTGTAACTTACCTTGCTGACGATCGAAAAACCCTAGAGATTCGTAGTAGCAAGCTTCGCACTCCGGGTACTCTATCGTAAACAAACAATAGCATACATAAGAACTCCAGCATAAGATGCAAGGGTAAAACCAAATAAAAAGATCTAAACAGAAAGTTCAAGTGAAGAAGTTCTATTTTGCAAAAAGAATCAATCAAATCGGAGATACAAAACTCAAAATACAATCAAAAGAAGTTTGAATTCAAATTTTTTTGAAACCAAATTTTAAAATTTCAAAAACATGTTTAAGTTGATTATCTGAAAAGAAGAGAACATAATGAAGAATTTGGCGTTGGTTTCATTGGATTTGGACAAAGGAGCAAAAAGTAGTGATCCTTTGAAGATCAGGGACTAATCTGCGATGAAAATAATTACGGATAGATCTCTGGCCGAAAATAAATAGAAAAAGAAAACTCTATCGGACGAACGCCCGCCAACAGAGACTAACGAACGAAAACATTTGTCGACAGATCTAAACGAACGAACGTTTGCTAACTAAACTAACCTAAAGAATAAACCGGGTTAAAAAGAAAAATCGAAAAAAAAAACCGGGTCAGGCGGTTCGGTTTATACCGGTTCGGCAGAGAAAACCAGCGGCGGCGAACTCCGGCGAGGGCGGGGTGGTGCTGAAGTGGCGGGGCAGCGCAGGGTGACGGCGAGGCGGCGTCGGCGGCGGCTAGCGGCGCGGGGCGGCGATGCGGGGCAACGGCGGCGAGCGGCAGGCGGCAGCATGGCTCGGCAGCGGCGGCGGCGCGGCTTGGCGGTGGGGTTGATGAGGAGAAGGGGCCGGGGGCGGCGACTTATAAAGGGGTCGGGGGCTTCGACTTGGGTAAGGGGCGACGGTGGTGTGGCGGCTCCGGACTTCGGCGGGAGTCCGGCTCGGGCGCGGCGCGGGGGAGGCGGTGGCGCGCTGGGCCAGCTGGGCTTCGACCCAGTCGGTCCGAGAAGTTTTTTTAAAATAACGCTGCGAAAAAAGAATCCAAATAATATAAAATAAAAATCCTAAAATTCCAGAAATAATTTTCACCATCCCATCCTAATATTTGGGGCCACGTGAGAATTTTTCTGGGCTAGAATGCAATTTTCCCCCTAATTTAATAAACTTCAACCGAATAAAATGTCAAATAAAAATCTAATAAATATAATTTTATTCATATTATCTTCGGTTAAAAATCTAATAAATATAAATTTCCAATATTTCCTAGCAGTTTTGAAGAAGTCATATTATCTTCTCTCATTTATTTAAATTGAAATGATTGGAAAAATAATTTCGAATAAAATCACTTTGATCCAAATTACCCATTTTTGAAAATTCAAAAATGGATTTTTGTGAAAGCCTCCAACTCTCTCAATTGGTCCTTGGGTTGCTTAAGATTTCTAGGATCAAAAGTCCAAATACACAAATTAAAAAATGCACAAATTATGGATGCATATGATGACCTAATGATTATCATCCAAATTGAAAATTGGGATGTTACACCTGAAAATCTTGCAATCCTTAAATATTGCTATGATAATTATAAATACAATTACGATATTGATGTATTTATTGAGAATAACTCCATTGTCCAAGAAGAGACTAATATTTTGCAGGAGTCTATGGAAGAAGAAATTGATTAAACTGTGAGCTCATTGGATGAAAAAGATGATTAGGAGAGCGAAGAACAAAAGGAGGAAGAGCGGATTTGCTACCCGTGCCCACCTTCTAATGAGAGTAACTCTCCAACTCATACATTGTTTAATGCCCCTTCATTCTTATCGAAGGATGAATGCTATGATAATTGTTATGATCCCGTTGATTCATTTGAAATATCCCTTTTTGATGAACTTGATGCTTGTTATGCTTGTGGCCAAGATGCCAATATGAATTATGCTTATGGAGATGAACTTGATATAGTTCCTTATGTTAAGAATGACATTGTTTGTATTGCACCCACACTTGATAGTCCTATTATCTTTTTGAATTCTCCAAACTACACTATATCGGAGAAGTTTGCACTTGTTAAGGATTATGTTGATGGGTTGCATTCTATCATTACACATGATGATTTTGATGAATATAATATGCATGTGCTTGCTGCTCGTACTTGCAATTATTATGAGAGAGGAACTACATCTCCACCTCTTTATGTTTCCAACACGAAAAAATTGCAAGAAACTGCTTATGCTATGTATTGGCCTTTACTTGATGTGCCTGAATTGTTCTTGTATGACATGCCGATGCATAGAAAGAGAGTTAGACTTCGTCATTGCATGATATATGTTACCTTGCGCTCAGTACTAAATTACAAATCATTATTGATTCAAATTGGCTTTGATATACCTTGGGATCCGGGTGGATCCATTACTCAAGCACTTTATGCCTAGCTTAATGGCTTTAAAGAAAGCGCTGCCAGGGAGACAACCGGGAAATTTTAGAGAGTCTTTTTATTCTGTTGAGTCCTTTTATATAGTTTAAAAACAAAAAAAATATAGAGGGGAACCCAAAACTTGTCAAAAAAGGAAAGTGTAAGTGAGAGAGACAAGTATTGTTGAAGTAGGGGAGCTCCTTGAACTTTGTTCGTGCTTACGGAAACTTTGTGAATCTTAAATTACAGAAACTTTTCAACAAAAATAATTATCCCCTTGTTGGTTTGTGCGGTGCAAAACAGAAACTTTGGCTCTAGTGCTTGATTTTACATTTTTTTTACTGGAATGTCAAACGGTTCTGAATCTTTTTGCATAGTCTTTCTATACAAAATATTTATTTATTTCCTAAATTTTCAGAAGTTTTTGAGTTACATAAGTATGGTGGATGTTCGAATCTTTACAGACTGTCCTGTTTTCACATATTGCTGTTATAACTTCATTATTTTTGTATGTTTGAATTCTTGTTGAAGCCTCCTTGACTTGGGGCCATATAATTGTGATAGCATCCAGTGGGTAATGTTTGTTTATAATTATACAATAATGTTACAGCAGTACATGATGGGATTTCATTGCCATATTCACTAACCCCGCCACTAAAAGTTCAGTTAAGTTTTGTGTCGATAAAGTGTTCGAAGATCGAGGAGGTCTCGATGTGAGCAGGAGGAGAGGAAAGAGCTCAAGCTTGGGGATGCCCAAGGCACCCCAAGTAAATTTTCAAGGAGACTCAAGCGTCTAAGCTTGGGGATGCCCCGGAAGGCATCCCATCTTTCTTCAACAAGTATCGGTATGTTTTCGGATTCGTTTCGTTCATGTGATATGTGCAAATCTTGGAGCGTCTTTTGTATTTAGTTTTTCATTTTATTCTTTTATGCACCATGCTAGTATGAGATAGTCCATGGTTGATTTATAGAATGCTCATTGCACTTCACTTAAATCTTTTGAGTATGGCTTTATAGAATGCTTCATGTGCTTCACTTATATCATTTGAAGTTTGGATTGCCTGTTTCCCTTCACAAAGAAAACCATTTTCATAGAATGCTCTTTTGCTTCACTTATATTTATTAGAGCATGGTATTTTGTAGAAAGTATTAAACTCTCATGCTTCACTTAGATCTATTTGGAGAGTCAAAAGGAATTGGTCAATTGCATGGTTAGTCATAAAATCCTACATAAAACTTATGGATCACTGAATATGATATGTTTGATTCCTTGCAATAGTTTTGCGACATAGAGATGATAATAAGTGGGAGGTACTAGTAAATGGTTGTGTTTAGTAAGAATATTAGTGTTCAGGTTTGTGATTCCCGAAGCATGCACATATAGTCTCTCATTATGCTATGATGTTGGAGCATGATTTATTATTGATTGTCTTCCTTATCAGTGGCGGTCGAGGATGAGTGATGGTCTTTTCCTACCAATCTATCCCCCTAGGGGCATGCATAGTAGTACTTTGCTTCAAGGGCTAATAAACTTTTGCAATAAGTATATGAGTTCTTTATGACTAATGTGAGTCCATGGATTATACGCACTCTTACCTTTCCGCAATTTGCTACCCTCTACGGTACCGTGAATTGCCCTGTCTCACATCGAGACGCGGTGCAAACTTTGCAGGTGCATCCAAACCCCGTGAAATGATACGCTAAATCACACATAAGCCTTGTTATATCTTCCTCAAAGCAGCCACCATACCTACCTATTGTGGCTTTTCCATGGACATTCCGAGATATATTGCCATGCAACTTCCACTTCTTGTGTTTGATGACTTGAGCATTCATTGTCATATTGCTTTGCATGATCATATAGCTAACATAAAAGTTGTGGCTCAGCCACCGTTCATCATTTTTCATACATGTTACACTAGATCATTGCACATCCTGGTACATTGCCAGAGGCATTTATATAGAGTCATACTTTGTCATAGGAAACCGTGACGTGACGCGTGGCGTGGTGTTTTGGTAGGTAGCGCAGGGAGAAAGTGAGGCTGGGAGCGGAGAGGAGAGAGCGGAGCGAGAGCGCCCCTGCCCCGTCGTGCGTCACTCCGACTCCGGCGTCCACCCACCCGTCGCCTGCCGTTCCGGCGGCGCCGGACACCTCCTCCCCCTCCCTTCTCCCCTCGCCCCGCAAGCATGGCTGAAAGCCCCCGTTTCGTCAATGCCGTGTTTCCAAGGGAGAGGCCGGTCGTCTTGGGCCTCGGCATCTCCTCGGCGTTGGAGGGCTCCGTTGAGGCTGTTGCCAGGCCGGCTTCCCCCGCCGCGTCGCTGGACGCGCTTCAGGATGCTGTGGTGGTGGAGGAGTCATGGCGGCGGTTGTCCTCATGGCAGGAGGCACCGGCCTCCAAGAAGACCATGTGAAAGAGGAGGGTTGGTGCGGGTCTGCCTGCTGGGGGTCCGCACCGCCCCTCGTCGGAGCGCCGGGAGGTTTCGCCAGAGATGAGGGACAAGTGCTTCCGCTGCCTGGCCAAAGGGCACTTCCTGAAGGACTGCATCAACGACATCGTGTGCTTCCGCTGTGGCCTCCCTGGGCATGTCGCCTCGCAGTGTAAGCGGCCGAGCAGCCCGTCGCCGGTGGAGGAGCTCCGTCGGGAGGCAGCGGCAAAGGTGGCTCGCAGGGCTGATCCTCAGGGTGTGCCTGCGGGGCCCGGGTCTTCGTCTTTGATGGGCATGTCAGCTAGGCTTCCCCCTCCTCCACCGGCGGCGGAACCTATGGTGGATCCGGTGTGGCCTATGCTAGCTGCGCAGCGGTTGGAGATGGCGGTTGGCCAGACGATGGAGCCTTCGGAGTTGTGTGTGGTCAGGAGGACCTGTGTTATGGATGATATCGAGCTAAGGCTTCGCCAAGCTATGGTGGTATACGCTCAGAGATCTCATCGGAGATGGTGTTGCGTGCTCTGAAGGACAGGTTGGGCATCACCAAGGACAGAGTCTCTGTGCACAAGTTCTGGCTAGAGGACTTCTTGGTGGTTTTTGCAAGGCAAGAGGACCGGAACCTAGTCGGAAGGCGCCCGGTGTTGGAGTTTTGTGGTCAGTGTCTGCCGTTCAGGCAATGGATTAGGCAATCTCAGGTCGTGTTCGCTACCATGAGGTCCAAGGTCAGGTTAGTCATCGAGAGGTTGCCGCCTCATGCATGGGAGTTGGAGGTGGTGGAGGCACTGCTAGGCGGGTCTTGTATCATAGACTCTGTCACGCTAGAGACCTCGATGAGGACCGACCTTGCCGCGTTCAAGCTGCCGGCATGGACAGCGGACCCGGAGCAGATTCCTACCAGGCGCTGGCTTGCGGTGCGGAAGCCTGAGGAGCAGCGGGCTCTGTTTCAACCGAAGACGTTGCAGTACAAAGTGCTTATTCACTTGGAAGCGGTGACCTCATTCCCGGAGGGGGAGGAACCATGGTTCCTGCGCGGCTCATCAGACAGCGGGCAGTGCAGTTTGCCGGACTCGGAGATGGACTTGGGCGGCAATGCTAACACGCAAAACTTTGGCTGGTAGTTTGGGGTCCGCAACCAGAGGGGAGATAATGCCAGCGGCCAAGGTGGTGGCTGGAGTTTTGCCGGCGGTGTGGTTCGCAGCCTCGCGGCGGCGGTGGCGGCGCCGGCGTGGAAGATCCCTCCCATGGAGCAGGCAAGAGAGAGAAGAAGCTTTGGTAGGCCAGGCGTGTGTGTGCATGATAGGCTGATGTCCCGTCAGTCGGCTTTTGACCGGATCACAGCTGGGTCAGGATTGGCGGAGAGGGAGACATCAGCGGTGTTCAAATTTTGAATCCCGAGGACGCGTGCGAGCCGCTGACGCATGTTGTGACTGATGTGGCTCTGAAATTAGTTGAGCGGGCCACCTCTAGCAGTGATCGGAATCATGCCGCCATCATTGCCCCGATTACGCTACTAGATAAGGGTACGGAGGTGACCGTTGGCGGGCCCACGGGGAATCGATAACATGCTGGCTCCATTGGGGGCTGGAATTGGGTGAGGCACCCACACTGAGCCGCGCCCTTGAGGCATTGGTGGGCCCTGCGCAACCACTGGTGGGCGGCAACAACATTGCCGCAACGATGGGAAGGACGGATGGCCATCTGACAGGCGGTCAGGTGATCCCCACACCAGATCCTCTCGGAGTGGCCCTGGTGGTGGCCCCGCCTGTGGGAGTGCAGGCGGATGCGGTGATTGGGCAGCTGATGGGCCACACGCTAGGGGGACAACCGACAGCCACACCGGATCGCATTGAGGAGAATAGGATTGGGTCCGTTCTGCCTGGAACAGGGCACACCGATGGAACCAATGAGGTGGGACCCTAGTTCAGGGCGGAGGGAGTGGATGGATCAATGATTGGCACAGATCCCCGTCCTAATGGGGGTAGTTTGGCTCTTGGACAAGTGGCGTCCATGCAAGTGGGGGAGGCTAGTCAGCCAAATTCGCACGTTGTGCGCGACATGCAACGAGAGGATGCGACATGCATTGGTGGTATGAAGCCGCGGGAGGTTGCTGCTTTTGGAAAGATGAAATGGTTTTGCAATGCGTTGGTCCGTAAATTGGCGCCACCTCTGCTTTTGGAAGTTCAATCGTCCCTCAGGCCTGAAGCTGAGCCCTTCATGCCGCAACGCACGACCAGAGGATCCAAGAGAGCATTGACGACGAACCCATCTAAGGCTACACATGCGGAGAACGTGCTTATGAGAGCACTTGGCCTTGTGCCGGAAGATCTTGAAGGGAATGAAGATACCATAGCTGAGCTCGCGGAGATCTTAGAATCACCTCTGCGGGAGCAGAATGTCAAAGTGATTGTAGCATTGTTCGGTAAGGAGGTTCCTCCTGCTTGCGATCTACTGGCGGGTACCACGGCCGTGGCGAGCTCAGCTTGAGAGCTGGAGCTGGATGTTGGGATGCATGCGTGGGTTCATGGATCATAACCCACATGTGTTGTGTTGGAACGTGAGGGGCCTCGATAACCCTGCCAAGAAGCATGCAATTAGGGAGTTTGTAGTGGCGGCCAAGGTTAATCTAGTGTGTCTACAAGAGACTAAGCTCGATGTAATTGATCATTTCACTGTTATGCAATGCATTGGACCATCTTTTGATGGTTTTGACTATGTACCTGCAGATGAGACACGTGGGGGCATCCTTATTGCTTGGGATAGTTCAGCTTTGACAGTTGACAACATTGTACACGATGCTAATTCTATCACCGGGTTGCTCCATGACAAGGGTGGGCTAGCTTGGTGGGTGACAGTGGTCTACGGACCGCAAGGTGAAGGCCCTAAAACGCAGTTCTTTTGTGACCTACACGCCTTGAGAGCGAACTACCCAGGGCCTTGGATGATCCTAGGAGACTTCAATATGATTCTGAGGGCAGAGGATAAAAGCAACAATAACATCAATAGGCGCATTATGAGGAGATTCAAGGAGTTTGTTGACAACAATGAGCTCAAGGAAGTATATATGCATGGGAGGAGATTTACGTGGACGAATGAAAGGTACCATCCAGTAATGATGAAGATTGATCGTGTGCTTGTTTCGGTGGATTGGGAACTCAACCACCCGGATGTTCTCCTCCAAGCTCTCTCCACCAACATCTCGGATCACGCACCATTACACCTAACTACCTCTGTCGCTTTCTGCCCCAGGCGTAGATTTCGCTTTGAGATGTATTGGATCAAGTTGAAGGGGTTCGAGCAGGCTGTTCGAGATGCTTGGGTGTGTGATGAAAATATTGTTGACCCCTTTAAGAGGATGGATGCATTGCTTAGGAACACAGCTGTGGCTCTACAATCTTGGGCACAAAGGAAGACGAGCAACATTAAAATTCAAATCGATGCTGCAAACTACATCATCCTCCGATTTAATCGTGCCATGGAAGCTAGAGCTTTAACCCCTACGGAGCAGTGGCTTAGGAGAACGGTCGAACACACGCTATTGGCGCTCTCCTCGCTGCAACGCACCATCGAGGGCAAGCGCTCGTGGATGCGCTGCATCCGTGAAGGGGACGCCAATACTAAGCTTTTTCAAGCCGTGGCGAATGGGAGACGCTCCAAAAACTTCATCCCTCACATTAGCCGTAATTATGAGCTTATCACGGAGCAAGAGAGGAAGGGGGAGATTTTTACTGAGGCCTATGAAAATCTGTTGGGACACGTCGTGTCTAGGGAGGCTGACCTTGATCTGAATTTTGTGGGTATGGAGACGCACAACCTGGCAGACCTTGAAACCATTTTCACCGAGGAGGAAGTATGGAACACCATAAAGGAATTGCCACCGGATCGCGCCCCTGGACCGGATGGTTTTGTGGCTGCTTTTTCCCAAAAGGCATTGCAGATCATCAAAAATGACATTATGGCCATGGTGATGAAGCTCTATGTGGAGGACGGGAGGGGCTTTGGAAAGCTGAACAAAGCACACATTGTGCTTATCCCGAAGAAGCCGGATGCCGAGGTTGTGGGCGACTTTCGTCCTATTAGTCTCACACAGTGCCGCCAAGCTGTTTGCCAAAATGCTGGCCAACCGTGCGAGGAGAAGGATGAAGGAGATTGTCACGGCAAATCAATCAGTGTTCATTTGTGGCAAGCACCTGCATGACAATTTTCTCCTGGTTAGACAAGTGGCGAGGAAGATACATGCTCGCAAGGAGGCTGGCATGTTCTTGAAACTTGACATCTCGAGGGCTTTTGGTTCCATAGCTTGGCCTTTCCTGTTTGAGGTGATGAGGACCAAAGGTCTTGGTCAAAAATGGATGGCGTGGGTTGCAATACTGCTTAGGACGGCATCCACTAAGGTGGTGGTCAATGGGGTCCCAGGGAGAAGTTTCTTGCTCGTGCAAGGACTAAGACAAGGAGATCTTGTGTCCCCCTACTGTTCATCATCGCTATGGATGCGCTGTCATGCATCATGGTCAAGGCAACTGAACTGGGAGTGCTACATCCATTCACCGGGGTCAAGCCTAATCAAAGTGTTTCTATCTATGCGGATGACGTGGCCCTTTTTGTCAGGCCTAATGAGGTGGATCTTTGGTTTGTCACCATGGCCCTCAAAGCTTTTGGCGATGCATCTGGATTGAGAGTTAACTATGCAAAATCTTCTGCCATTCTTATTCATGGCAATGAGGAGGATTGAAATAGAGTCACCAACCTGTTGCACTGCAATCTAGCGAAGTTCCCTTGCAAATATCTACGCCTCCAACTTGCCATTCATCAGCTAAAGAGGGTGGATTGGCAGCCTATGCTGGATAGTGCGAAGAAGTGTGCCCCGGGATGGCAACGAGGCCTGTTGCAGAGATCAGGACGGCTGGTGTTGGTTAAGTCTGTTGTTGCTGCAAAACCAATACATCACTTCATGATCACGGATGCGCCGGCATGGGTCTTTGAGGAGTTGGATAAGTGGATGAGGGCCTTTTTCTGGGCTGGCAAAGAGAAGGCTTCGGGTGGCCAATGCATGGTTGCATGGAACGCGGTGTGCAAGCCGACGTGTTTTGGAGGGCTGGGAATCAGAAGTCTTAAGTTGCAGGGCCTTGCATTAACGGTCAGGTGGGAGTGGTTGAAGCGTACGGACCTGGAGCGCCCATGGCAGGGCCTGAGCAAGATTAAAGATGATGATGCACGAGCAGTTTTTGACAGCATGGTTAAAATTGAGGTTGGGGAGGGCACTAAGGTCCTATTCTGGAGAGATCGTTGGATCCATGGTTTTCCATTACTGACATTGCACCCATGATTTTCACGATATGGTGGATTTGCGCACAAGGAATAGGCGCACAGTCAGGGAAGGACTGGACAATGGGCGATGGCTGCATGATGTGAACGGGGAACTGACTTTTGTGGGTCGTCTACAACTGGTGCATCTTAATCTGGCCATGACCACGGTGCAAAGAGATCCCAACGCCCCGCACTACTTCTCCTAGCCCACTGATCCCATCCGGGATGTACACTGCTAGGTTGACCTACCAGCGGCTATGCCTTGGTGACGAACGAGCCCCCTATGCATCGTGTATCTGGAAGAGCTGGGAACTCTTGAAGTGCAAAATCTTCATTTGGTTGGCTGTCCAGCATCGCATTTGGACTTCTAATTGTAGGCTAAAGCATGGCCTCCAAGATCATCTCTCGGCTTGCTACACATGCCTGCAGGATGAAGACAACGCCAAACACATCTTGGCCAAGTGTGGGTATGCTATACATGTGTGGCACATCTACTTTGACACCCTCCACTTGGCCATTAGGGCCCCAGTTGTAGATGATACTTTCCTGGAGTGCTGGATCGAGACTAGGAGGAGTGTGCCCAGCAGGTTGAAGAGAGGCTATGACACATTCATCATCTTAGTAGCCTGGGAGCTCTGGAAGCAAAGGAACGCGTGTGTGTTAAATAGGGTGCAGCAACAAAGGACCCCGATGGAGTTGGCGGATGATATCTTCCGAGAAGTCAAGCAATGGAGCCTAGCTAGTGTTGGAGTTGGTAGTTTAACACATTTTGTGAGAGAGTAGCCCTAGAGTTTTGTGTCGGGTGTAAACGGTGTTGGCCTAGCTAGGATGCTCTCATCTAGCTCGTGTCGTTCTTGTACATTTACTCTCTTCCTTCTACAAAAATATGGTATGCCTTTGGCGTACTCTCAAAAAAAATACTTTGTCATAGGTATCGAGTTGTAATTTTTATTTATTTTGAGTTGTAAGTAAATAGAAGTGTGATGATCATCATTATTCATTTTTAGAGCAGTGCCCCAGTGAGGAAAGGATGATGGAGACTATGGTTCCCCCACAAGTCGGGATGAGACTCCGGACAATGAGAGAAAAGATAAAGAAAAAAAGGGAAAAAGAAAAAAAGAAAGGAAAAATAAATATCAAAAAATAAATAAACAAAGAGAGAATGGGCATTGTTAGTATCCTTTACCACACTTGTGCTTCAAAGTAGCACCATGTTTTTCATATGGAGAGTCTCCTATGTTGTCACTTTCATATACTAGTGGGAATTTTTCATTATAGGATTAGATGCACACCCACTTAGTTTTCATATTGAGCTTTTATACACCTATAGCTCTTAGTGCATTCGTTGCATGGCAATCCCTACTCCTCACATTGATTTCAATTGATGGGCATCTCCATAGCCCGTTGGTTAGCCGCATCGATGTGAGACTTTCTTACTTTTTTGTCTTTTTTATATTTACCCCTATCATCATACTCTATTCCACCTATAGTGCTATATCCATGGCTTGCGCTCATGTATTGCATGAGGGTTGAAAAAGCTAAAGCGCGTTAAAAAGTATGAACCAATTGCTCAGCTTGTCATCGGGGTTGTGCATGATAAATACTTTGTGTTAAGAAAACAGAGCATGACAAGACTATATTATTTTTGTAGGGATAGCTTTCTTTAGCGTTGATATTTTGAAAGACGTGATTGTTTGTTGGGATGCCTGGGTATTGATATCTTTATGTCAAATTATAGACTATTGCTTTAAATCACTTATGTCTATTCATGCCATGATTAGATATATGATCAAGTTTATGCTAGGTAGCAATCCACATAAAAAAATATCTTTTTTATCATTTACCTGCTCAAGGATGAGTAGGAATTAAGCTTGGGGATGTTGATACGTCTCCGTCGTATCTATAGTTTTTGATTGTTTCATGCCAATATTATTCAACGTTTACATACTTTTGGCAATTTTTTATATGATTTATTTGGACTAACCTATTGATCCAGTGCCCAGTGCCAGTTCCTGTTTTTTGCATGTTTTTTGTATTGCAGAAAATCCATATCAAACGAAGTCCAAACATGATAAAAATTTACGAAGAATTATTTTGGAATATATGTGATTTTTAGGAGGTGGAATCAACGCAAACGGGGGCCCACAGAGCCCACAACTCACCAGGGCGCGCCCAGGTGTCTTGTGCCCTCCTCGAAGGTTGGTTGGGGCCCTTCTTATGGCGCAAGAAAAATAATTTATGGGGAAAATCGTGTAAAAATTTCAACGCAATCGGAGTTATGGATCTCCGGAAATTTAAGAAACCGTGAAGGGCCAGATCTGGGGAACGCGAAACAGAAGAGAACAGAGAGGGAGATCCAATCTCGGAGGGGTTCCCACCCCTCCGCCGCCATGGAGACCAAGGACCAGAGGGGGAACTCTCCCCCCATATAGGGGGGAGGCCAAGGAAGAATAAGGAGGGGGCTCTCTCCCCCTCGCTTCCGGTGGCGCCGAAGTGCCCCGAGGCAACGATCGGGACGACGATCTACATCAACAATCTTGCTACCATCAACACCAACTTTCTCCCCCTCTATGCAGCGGTGTAACACCTCTTCTCCCCGCTGTAATCTCTACTTAAACATGGTGCTCAAGTCCATATATTATTTCCCAATGATCTATGGTTATCCTATGATGTTTGAGTAGATACGTTTTGTCATGTGGGTTAATCATGATCTTGGTTGGTATGATTGTATATTTTATTTATGGTGCTGTCCTACGGTGCCCTTTGTTCTTGCGCAAATGTGAGGGGCCCCTGCTGTAGGGTGTTGCAATATGTTCATGGTTCGCTTATGGTGGGTTGCGAGAGTGATAAAAAGCTTAAACCCGAGTAGGTGGGCTATGGCGTACGGGATAAAGAGGACTTGATACTTAATGCTATGTGATAACCCACAAGTATAGGGGATCACAACAGCTTTCAAGGGTAGAGTATTTAACCCAAATTTATTGATTCGACACAAGGGGAGCCAAAGAATATTCTCAAGTATTAGCAGCTAAGTTGTCAATTCAACCACACCTGGAAACTTAGTATCTGCAGCAAAGTGTTTAGTAGTAAAGTAATATGATAGTGATGGTAGCAGCAACAAAAGTAAAGACAGCAAAAGTAATGTTTTTGGTATTTTGTAGTGATTGTAACAGTAGCAGCGGGAAAGTAAATAAGCATAAACCAGTATATGGAAAACTCGTAGGCACCGGATCAGTGATAGATAATTATGCCGGATGCGGTTCATCATGTAACAGTCATAACATAGGGTGACACAGAACTAGCTCCAATTCATCAATGTAATGTAGGCATGTATTCCGTATATAGTCATATGTGCTTATGGAAAAGAACTTGCATGGCATCTTTTGTCCTACCCTCCCGTGGCAGCGGGGTCCTATTGGAAACTAAGGGATATTAAGGCCTCCTTTTAATAGAGAACCGGAACAAAGCATTAGCACATAGTGAATACATGAACTCCTCAAACTATGGTCATCACCGGGAGTGGTCCCGATTATTGTCACTTCGGGGTTGCCGGATCATAGCACATAGTAGGTGACTATAGACTTGCAAGATAGGATCAAGAACTCACATATATTCATGAAAACATAATAGGTTCAGATCTGAAATCATGGCACTCGGGCCCTAGTGACAAGCATTAAGCATAGCAAAGTCATAGCAACATCAATCTCAGAACATAATGGATACTAGGGATCAAACCCTAACAAAACTAACTCGATTACATGATAAATCTCATCCAACCCATCACCGTCCAGCAAGCCTACGATGGAATTACTCACGCACGGCGGTGAGCATCATGAAATTGGTGATGGAGGATGGTTGATGATGACGACAGCGACGAATCCCCCTCTCCAGAGGCCCGAACGGACTCCACATCAGCCCTCCCGAGAGGTTTTAGGGCTTGGCGGTGGCTCCGTATCGTAAAACGCGATGATTTCTTCTCTCTGATTTTTTTCTCTCCGAAAGCAAATATATAGAGTTGGAGTTGGCGTCGGAGGGCATCCAGGGGGCCCACGAGGTAGGGGGCGCGCCCTAGGGGGGGACGCACCCCCCACCCTCGTGAGAAGGGTGTGGCCCCCCGGTTCTTCATCTTTGGCGAGGATTTTTTATTATTTTTTCTAAGATGTTCCGTGGAGTTTCAGGTCATTCCGAGAGTATTTGTTTTGTGCACAAAAAACAACACCATGGCAATTCTGCTGAAATCAGTGTCAGTCCGGGTTAGTTCCATTCAAATCATACAAGTTAGAGTCCAAAACAAGGGAAAAGTGTTTGGAAAAGTAGATACAACGGAGACGTATCAACTCCCCCAAGCTTAAACCCTTGCTTGTCCTCAAGCAATTCAGTTGACAAACTGAAAGAAAGAAAAACTTTTACAAACTCGGTTTGCTCTTGTTGTTGTAACTATGTCAATCCAGCATTCAAGTTTTCAGCATAGATCATAACTAACCATATTTGCAATAATTCTCAGGTCTCATAATTACTCATATCAATAGCATAATCAACTAGCAAGTCATAATAATAAATCTCGGATGACAACACTTTCTCAAAACAATCATAATATGATATAACAAGATGGTATCTCGCTAGCCCTTTCTGAGACCGCAAAACATAAATGCAGAGCACCTTTAAAGATCAAGGACTGACTAGACATTGTAATTCATGGTAAAAGAGATCCAATCATAGTCATACCCAATATAAATTAACAGTGATGAATGCAGATGACAGTTGTGCTCTCCAGCTAGTGCTTTTTAATAAGAGGGTGATGACTCAACATAAAAGTAAATGGATAGTACCTTCGCAGAGGGAAGCAGGGATTTGTAAAGGTGCCAGAGCTCGGTTTTGAAATAGAGATAAATTGTATTTTGAGTGGTATACTTTCATTGTCAACGTAACAACTAAGAGATGGCGATATCTTCCATGCTAAACACATTATAGGCGGTTCCCAAACAGAATGGTAAAGTTTATACTCCCCCTCCACCAACAAACATCAATCCATGGCTTGCTCGAAACAACGAGTGCCTCCAACATACATCAGGTCCCAGGGGGAGTTTTGTTTGCAATTAATTTTATTTAGTTTGCATAAAGCATGGGACTGGGCATCCCGTGACCAGCCATTTTCTCGTGAGTGAGGAGCGGAGTTCACTCCTCTTGAGAATAACCCGCCTAACACGGAAGATAAGGACAGCCTTGGTTGATACATGAGCTATTCGAGCATACAAAACAGAATGTTTATTTGAAGGTTTAGAGTTTGGCACATACAAATTTACTTGGAACGGCAGGTAGATACCGCATATAGGAAGGTATGGTGGACTCATCTGGAATAACTTTGGGGTTTAAGGGATTGGATGCAGAAGCATTATTCCCGCTTAGTACAAGTGAAGGCTAGCAAAAGACTGGGAAGCGACCAACTAGAGAGCGACAACAGCCATGTACATGCATTAAAATTAATAAACATTGGATGCAAGCATGAGTAGGATATAATCCACCATGAACATAAATATCGTGAAGGCTTTGTTGATTTGTTTCAACTACATGCGTGAACATGTGCCATTTCAAGTCACTTAAATCATTGAAAGGAGGATACCACCCCATCATACCACATCATAACCATCTCAATAGCATGTTGGCACACAAGGTAAATCATTATAACTCATAGCCAATCAAGCATGGCACAAGCAACTATGATCTCTAATTTTCATTGCAAACATGTTTATTCATAATAAGCTGAATCAAGAACGAGGGACTCATCATATTTACAAAAACAAAAGAGGTCGAGTTCATACCAGCTTTTCTCATCTCAGTCAGTCCATCATATATCATCATAATTTCCTTTCACTTGCACGACCGAACGGTGTGAATAATAATAAGACTGTACGTGCATTGGACTAAGCTGGAATCTGCGAGCATTCAACAAACAAGAGAAGACAAGGCAATATGGGCTCTTGGTTAAATCAATAATAATGCATATAAGAGCCACTTCAACAATTTAATCATGGTCTTCTCCTACTGACCCCCAAAGAAAAGAAAAGAAATAAAACTATTTACACGGGAAAGCTCCCAACAAGCAAAAGAAGAACGGGAAATATTTTTGGGTTTCTTTTTAATTATTACTACTACGGCAGAAAATAAACTACTAATAATTTTTTGGTTTTTCTTAAGGTTTATTAAACACACAAGAAGAAAGCAGAAAAAAAGAAAATAAACTAGCATGGATATTACAGTGAAAAAGTATGAGCACCAACATCTAGCAATGAGTGTGAGTGAACATAAATGTAATGTCAGTGAGAAATACGTACTCCCCCAAGCTTAGGCTTTTGGCCTAAGTTGGTCTATGGCCACGGCTGGCCTAGCGGATATCCATAATAATAGTTGTTGGGGTCGTACTGTGATGAGGAAGAATAGTTGGGATCATACTGATGTGCAGCGGTTATCGCCTGCTGAGCTGCGGCGTGGAGTCGAGCTATCTCCGCTCTCCTCTCGTACTCTTTTGCCTCCTCTCTGGTAATAACATATCTTCCTTTTGTCTGTGAATCAAAGAAGGCAGGAGCAGGGAGAGTAATACGGAAAACATGTCATTTATCAAAAATTAAATGATATAACAGAGGTGATTTAGGCCTCTCGACAAACTGGTGCGAAGCCATGGAGTCATAATCTAAATATGCAGGAGGCAACTCCATATCACCCTCACGAATGTCTATCTCAAGAAAATGAGCTAAGCGGGTTGCATAAATTCCTCCAAAGAAATCTCCATTATGTCCATTATGATGCAACCTACGAGCTACAATGGCTCCCATATGATAAGATTGGTCTCCTAACACAGCACTCCTAAGAATGCTAAGATCAGGGACACACATGTGACATGCTTCATCCTTAGCATTTATGCATCTACCGATGAAGAGAGGAAAATAATGTATAGCAGGAAAGTGAATGCTCCCTATGGTAGCCTGCGTTATATCTCTAGATTCCCCCACAGTTATACTAGCAAGAAAGTTTCTAAATTAGATTTAGGGGGATCCCTAACACTACCCCATGATGGAAGTTCGCAAGCAGAAGTGAAATCCTCTAAGTCCATGGTATAAGATTTGTCATAGAGATCAAACATGACTGAAGGAGAATTACGCGAAGATGAATACTCAAACCTCCTCACAAATGAACTTGTGAGATCATGATACTGGGGGCATGTGTTAGGCTCAAAATCCTCAATACCGGCATTGCGCAAGTATGCTTTGAATTCTTCTTTAATTCCCGCACGGTCCACAAAATTTTCCGACGGCCATTCGCAAGGTCGTACTGGAGCGTCTCTTGGTGGATCCTCGTCAGCATCGCGCATAGCAATCCTGGGTCCTTGCTTCTTAGAGGAGCCACCTTGGAACATCTTCCTAAGCATATTGTTCTTATCTGAAAAATTCTGAAATTTTTAGTAACTTCAAAAAAAAGTGAACCAACTTCAATAAAACTGATAGCAACTACTCCTACAAGTGCCTAGAGCCTATATCAAGCATTAGAACTACTTGGAACCATATAAATTTGACATGCAAGCTCAAGAACATGGTCACCTATGCAGCACAAATTTGCAAAGAATAAAGAACTAGAACAAAAAGCTAATTGGACCAACGGAGGAGTCACATACCAAGGAACAATCTCCCCAAGCAGTTTTGCGAGAGGTGCTTTGAGCAAGGAGATCGAAAATCATAGCAAAAGTGGCTGGAACTCGTGCTTGAGTTGGTTTTTCGGGTTTGTGTGAGACAGAGGAAGAAGATGGGTGCTGGGATAAGTGGAGGAGGGCCACTGTGGGCCCACGAGGCAGGGGGCGCGCCCTATAGGGGAGCGCCCACCACCCTCGTGGCCAGGTGGCAGCTCCTCCCGCGGTAATTTTTGCACAATAAATCCTCAAATATTCCCGAAAAAATCATATTAAATTGGCATGTCATTTTGAGGACTTTTATTTTTGGGATATTTTTATGTTGCACAGATAAGTCAGGGAACAGACAGAAAAATACTATTTTTACTTTATTTAATATAAATAACAGAAAGTATAGAGTGGGTACAGAAGGTTGTGCTTCTAGTTTCATCCATCTCATGCTCATCAAAAATAATCCACTAACAAGGTTGATCAAGTCTTGTTAACAAACTCGTTCCGATAATCATGAAACCAGAGAAATTTCAAATAACACTAAGTTACCTCAACAGGGATATGCACATCCCCAATAATAAGTATATCATATTTCTTCTTGACGGTAGGAAGAGGAAATTCAAAACCTCCAAATACAATCGATGGAATTTTTCCAATGGAGTTGATACTATGAACTTGAGGTTGTTTCCTCGGAAAGTGTACCGTATGCTCATTACCATTAACATGAAAAGTGACATTGCCTTTGTTGCAATCAATAACAGCCCCTACAGTATTAAGAAAAGGTCTTCCGAGAATAATAGACATACTATCATCCTCGGGGATATCATGTATAGCAAAGTCCATTAAAATAGTAACGTTTGCAACCACAACAGGCACATCCTCATAAATACCGACATGTATAGCAGTTGATTTATTAGCCATTTGCAAAGATATTTCAGTAGGTGTCAGCTTATTCAAGTCAAGTCTACGATATAAAGAGAGAGGCATAACACTAACAGCGGCTCCAAGATCGCATAAAGCAGTTTTAATATAATTTCTTTTAATGGAGCAAGGTATATGTAACATCCCAAATTTTCAATATGGAATGTTATACATTAGGTCATCATGCATATCATATTTTATTTTGCTTTTGGTTTTGATCCTAGAAAATCCTAAGCAACTCAAGGACCCACGGAGAGAGTTGGGGATTTCGTTATTTACATATTTGAGTTTTCTCAGGATCATTTGATTTTATTTATTTTATCATCAATTATTTCTATTACAAAAATATGAGAGCGGGAATAAAATGACTTTCCCAAAATATAGAAATATTGAGGATTTAATAAAAAATCAAATAAGATTTATTTCGGAGTTTTTCGGTATTTTTATTTGAATTTAGGAAAAATGCACGTTTTTCAAAGTTATAGTTTGGGCCCACATAAATGTTCACTTTATCGGGCTTGATTTTAGGAACCCGGAAAAATTTATTTCGTGAATTTTGGAGTCCGTTTAGTATTTCTTTTTATATTTCTTCCGAGCGGAATTATAAAAAAAAACGCGGAACCGACTTTGTGCCGTACTCGGCCAGGACACCGCCGGCCAAGGCTATATAAGCCGCCGCCCCGGGGCCCGAAAGTCCAGCCGCCAGCCGCCCCTGACCTATCCCTAGCCGCCGCCAGCCGCCGACCCGCCGCCGACTCGCCGGAGCAGCGCGCCGCCCGAGGTTCTTCACCGCCTCGTTTTCCGTGCTGTTAAAAAAAATTATGTTCGTCGTTTTTCTTTTTCTCGTCAGATTTTTCGCGGTTATTTTTCTGATCGCGATTTCTGATCCGATTTTCGTTTTAGTATAACTTTTCGCTCGTTTATCGGAATCAGGCGATTCAAGCGCCTGGAGTTTCGTCTCGAAACCCTCTTTCCGAATAATCAACTTAAACAAGTTTTTGCCACTGTAAAAATTTCCTTAGATCCAGATTACTAGAACGAAGTTGTTTGTTTCGTCGTTTGTTTTCTTTTGCTTCGTTCGATTTGATTCTTTTGCCAACCAGGGTTCTTAAGTTGAACTTTCTGGTTACATCTTCTATTTGCGTTTTACCTGTGCATTAGATGAGTACTTATTGTATGCTTGTTTGTTTGTCTGCGATAGAATACCCGGAGTGCGCCGCCTGTTACTTCGAATCGTTAGGTTTCTCGGACCATCAGCAAGGCAAGTAACACTTTGATCATACCTCTTCTACAACCCAGTTTTATTGCATTAGATCAATCCTCACACATTGCATGAATAGGATCTAATTAAATTGTGGGATGGGAAGTAGATGAGGTAGTACCTATTACCTGTTTACTATCAAACCTTTGGGAGTTACTTCTACGTTTGCTTATTATGCCGTGCTATGCTAGTAGACGTGGATTGGGTGAGTGAAATCCATGACAGATGTGAGATTGTTAAATTAATGGTTTATCTAAGGTGGCAACCTAACACGCATCTGGGTGGATTGAGGCACCTGGTTTCCAGGACTTGCCTATTTTTCTTTTGGACCGCCACCCAGGCTCAAAGGGATCATGAGATTATTCATACTAGAAACTTCCGTGTGCAGCCACAAGCCATTATGGGCTCTGGCATAGTTGACTAAGTTGTGCGAACTCTTACAGTGGTAGACTAGCAGATGTAGGGGATGTAGGTGGTACGGTCTACCCGATCGTAAGGTGCTAGCGCTTCTGAAAGACTATGTCTCGGTCATCCGTTTCTCAAACACCCTGTAGTGCGAGAAACCAAACGGAGGCGATCGAGTCTTGTGGGGAAAAGTGCGCAAACCTCTGCAGAGTGTAATAAACTAATCATGATTAGCCGTGTCCCCGGTTATGGACATCTTGAGTATCTAGTACCTGGATTATCATGTGAATCTCAACATGTTACTCTAAAGTTAATTTTGTTAATGATGCTATTTTAATTGGGATTGAGAATGCTGTCAACCATTCTCAATGTTTAACAACCACCATGATAGTAATTAAATTTATTCCTTTGAAGTAGGGAAAAATTGGCTTTACGCAAAAACTGTAACCATAGAGCTTTCCACCAGCCAAATATGCATATAGTATAGTTGTTGCATTCCATTACTCTCTATGTGTTACCTTGCCAGCATATTCCATGTGCTGACCCATTTTCGGGCTGCAACGTTAATGTTGCAGACTTTTCAGACGACGATTAAGGAGTTTTTAGGTCGTGGTTCTATACTCAGTGATGCCGTTGGAGTTGATGGATTCACTTATCTTCCAAGCCTTCCGATGTTATCGTCACTAGATGGCCTTAAGCCATATTTATTGTAATAAGTTCTCTTTTGAGACACTCGATGTAATAAGTGTGTGATTGCTACTCTGCTATAAATCCTTCGAGTACTGTGTGGTGTCAGCATTACTGATCCAGGGATAACACCAGAGCACAGAGATCAGACTGTTTGAGGTCTGGTCGCTACAGAGATGGTATCAGAGCACAGGCTGACTGTAGGACACGACCACTAAGCTAAAGACCTAGATCACTACTCACTCTCTTCTCTTCTGACTTCTCATCTTTTCTACTCTTTAGGATGGCGGATGCAAGGAACAAGTTCACACAACCAGACGAAGATACACCCTTTGGACGCCACTTGAAGGAAGTCACTAGATACCTGAACATAGGAGTACCAAGCTTCAGGGAACCTACAATGCCACTTTACCTGAAGAAGAGTGCTGGATGATTCAAGTTCAAGTTCCAGGAAGGACGTTCATGCCAGTCACTGAGCCCATAGAGTTTTCTTTTGATGCACCAACTTGGAGTCTAGGAAAGAGCATGGCAGCTCACATCGCCATGGGACGCATTGGAGAAGTCTACCGCAAGGATCTCAAGGATACTATCTACCAGATTTGTGGGCGCCGAGATGAACACTGGGAGATGATCAGCACCAGGAAAGATAGATCAATTGCAGCTTTTATCTAGGAGTTAAACCAGCACATTCGACGACAGGAGAATCAGATGTGCGCCGACATGATAGATCTGAAGAAGGCTAAGACTAGAATCAAGGAACTAGAGGAAGAACTCAAGGCTACACGTGAAGATTATGAAGAAGAAATTGAAGTATTGGTGGATAAGAATGCCGACCTAACTATGAAGATTGGAATATTTATGGGAGGCCCTATGCCCATAGATGAAGACGAAGAACCCAAGGAGATTAGCCCGGAAGACTACATCATCATTGACGGCATCGACTCGGAACAAGATAGTAGCGATGATGAGTATGTTGATGAAGTAGGAGCAGATATCATGGAGTCTACAACCGTAGAATATTTCTAGTAGACCACCTCATCAGTAGTAGTAGTCCACCATGTAAATATAGTAGTCCGAGCACTCTTGCGATAGCTAGATCGATTGTATGCCTTGTTTGTTTGAATGAAGTGAATTGTGTGCTTTTGCCTCATGTGCATATGGGTAGTGTTTTCTCTTTAGACTCCCCCTATTCTTATATCTCATCCTTTCTAAACCCTCAGATGCCTCCGAGACGTGACCCCGGATTTGCCTTTCTGCCGGAGCTCACCCAGTTGATCCAGCAGCAGAACACCTTGATGCAGTTGTTAGTTCAGAATCAGAATCAAGGAAACAACAACAACAACCCACCACCACCACCTGTTGACCACTTAGCCCGTTTTCTTAGACTGAATCCGCCGGTGTTTTCCAGTAGCACCGAGCCGATAGTAGCAGATGATTGGCTCCGCAAGATAGCTAGGGAGTTAACCACAGCAGGCTGCACAGATGCGGAGAAGGTGAAGTTTGCCGCACATCAGTTAGAAGGACCCGCAGCATCCTGGTGGGAGAATTTCACAGCCACCTTCCCAGTCGACACTATCACATGGGACCAGTTTCAGCAGGCTTTTCATACTGCCCATGTTTCAGCAGGAGCAATGGCCATGAAGAAGCGTGAGTTTCGTAACTTGCGCCAAGGAGGACGGACAGTTGGCCAGTATGTGGAGTAGTTTAGTAAGCTAGCACGTTATGCCCCAGATGACGTTGCTACGGATGCAGCTAAGCAGGAGAAATTCCTGGAAGGACTGAATGATGAGTTGAGTATGCAGTTGATGGTAGCCACCTTCAACAACTACCAGGAGTTGGTAGATCGTGCTCTTATGATTGAAGGGAAGCAGCAGCAAATCGAGAACCGCAAGAGGAAGTATGGACAAGGAAAGTATAATTCAGGAGCTCAGCAGAAGCCTCGTTTTACCCCTAGGCCAGGAGGACATTTTCAGCATACCCATGGAGTAGGTAGCTCGCACAATCACAATGGCACCAAGAATGGTAATGGGAATGGAGGAAGCAATGGACAGAACCGCAGCACCCCATCAACCCCAGCCAAGAAGGACTTGAGCCACGTCACTTGCTATAAGTGTTCGAAGCCAGGACACTATGCAAATGAATGTCCGGAAGGCCAAAATGGCAATGGAAGTTCTGGGAAGAAGCCGAACCCTTTCAACAGGGGACAGGTGAACCACATTAATGTGGAGGAGGTTGAAGCTCAGCCCGATGCAGTAATAGGTAAGTTTTTGGTTAAGTCATTTATTGCACTCGTTCTTTTTGATACTGGTGCATCGCATTCATACATCTCAAGGGGATTTGTTGATAAGTATAACCTACCAACCCAAGCCCTTAGGTCACCCATGTTAGTAACCTCGCCCGAAGCAGAATATGTGGCTAGTCTATGGTGTGATCGGTTACCATTAAGGATTGGTAACTATGTTATTCCCTCAGACCTAATAGTATTGGAATCTCAAGGATTGGATGTGATATTAGGCATGGATTGGTTATCAAAGTATAAAGGGAATATTGAGTGTGCTAGTAATTCAATTTTGCTTACCACACCAGAAGGGAGAAGGATCTAGTATGTATCCCGGCATGTGCCAAAGAGGACCCAAGTAAATTGCCTAACAGGAGTTGTGCAGGAGGAAGTACCAGTGGTAAAGGATTTTCCTGATGTATTTCCCGAAGAGTTGCCAGGCATGCCACCGGATAGAGACATTGAGTTTTTGATTGAGCTTTTGCCAGGCACTGGGCCAATATCGAAGAGACCATATAGGATGCCAGCAAAGGATTTGGTGGAAATTAAGAAGCAGATTAAGGAGTTACTGGATAAGGGATATATTCGCCCAAGTTCTTCGCCTTGGGGATCGCCAGTACTTCTAGTGGAGAAGAAGGATGGATCGTTAAGGATGGTTGTTGATTATCGAGGATTGAACGAAGTAACGATCAAGAACAAGTACCCACTACCAATGATCAACGATCTGTTTGATTGATTGCAAGGAGCTAAAGTGTTTTCCAAGATCGATTTGCGATCAGGATACCACCAGTTGAAGATTCGAGAACAGGATATTCCGAAGACAGCTTTTACCACCAGGTATGGGCTGTATGAGTATACCGTTATGTCATTTGGCCTGACTAACGCGCCTGTCTATTTTATGAACATGATGAACAAAGTGTTTATGGAGTTTTTGGATAAGTTCGTCGTAGTGTTCATTGATGATATCCTGGTTTATTCGAAGAATGAAGAGGAGCATAAGGAGCATTTGCGTTTGGTACTTGGAAAGCTCAGAGAACATCAATTATATGCCAAGTTCAGCAAATGTGAGTTTTGGTTGAAGGAAGTAGGATTCCTCGGACATGTTATATCCGGAGAACGTATAGCAGTAGATCCCGCTAAAGTTGAAACCGTGACCAAGTGGGAAGCCCCAACAACAGTTGGAGAGATCCGGAGTTTTCTGGGACTCGCAGGATACTACCGGAGATTTATTGAGAATTTCTCAAAGATTGCAAAGCCTATGACGGAGTTGCTGAAGAAGGATACTAAGTTCAAATGGACTGAGGAGTGTGAGGCTAGTTTCCAGGAGTTGAAGAAACGCTTGGTTACCTCATCAGTGTTGATTTTGCCAGATCAAACCAAGGATTTTGAGGTGTATTGCGACGCTTCACGTCGAGGACTTGGAGCAGTGCTTATGCAGGAAGGGAGAGTTGGTTCGTATGCCTCAAGACAACTGAAGCCCCATGTGTTGAATTATGCCACGCATGATTTGGAGTTAGTAGCCGTAGTGCATGCATTGAAGACATGGAGACATTTCCTCATTGGAAATCATTGTGAGGTGTACATGGATCATAAGAGTTTGAAGTACATTTACACACAGAAGGAGTTGAATCTCAGAAAAAGGAGATGGTTGGAGCTTATCAAGGATTATGATATGAAATTGCATTATCATCCCGGGAAGGCTAATGTAGTAGCTGATGCGTTAAGCCGCAAGAGCCATGTCAATAGGTTAATAACGGGAGAAATACCCAAGGAGTTAGCAGAAAATCTTCATGAACTATGTGTGGAAATAGTTCCGAGAGGCTATGTAGCAGCGTTGGAAATTCAGTCAACTTTGATGGACAGAATCAGGGAAGCTCAGAAAACTGACAAAGAGATTACCGCTATAAAGGAGAAACTGAGCAAAGGAAAAGCTAAAGGATTTCGTGAGGATGAGCACGACACCCTATGGTTTGAAGACCGTGTATATGTACCCAATGACCCGAAGATCAGAAAGTTGATTCTACAAGAGGCACATGATTCACCGTATTCGATTCACCCAGGAAATACCAAGATGTATTTGGATTTGAAGGATATTTTCTGGTGGACCGGAATGAAAAAGGATATTGCAGAGTATGTAGCAGTTTGTGACGTATGTCAGAGAGTAAAGGCAGAGCATCAGAAGCCAGCAGGATTGTTGCAACCATTGCCGATACCCGAATGGAAGTGGGATAAGCTAGGCATGGATTTTATCATGGGATTGCCCAGGACTCGTTCAGGCTATGACTCGATTTGGGTTGTAGTCGATCGATTGACGAAAGTAGCCCATTTCATCCCAGTAAAGACCACTTACACCGGTGCTAAGTTGGCAAAAATATACATGACCAGGATCATATGTTTGCATGGAGTTCCGAGGAGCATCGTATCAGATAGAGGAACCCAGTTTACCTCAAAGTTCTGGAAGCAGTTGCATGAGACTTTGGGTACTAGGCTAGAATGTAGTACAGCTTTTCATCCGTAGACAGATGGACAGACCGAGAGAGTCAATCAGATTTTGGAGGATATGCTGAGAGCTTGTGCGCTAGATTATGGATCTAGTTGGGACGATAATTTGCCATATGCAAAATTCTCTTACAATAATAGCTATCAGACCAGTTTGAAGATGGCCCCTTTCGAAGCTTTGTACGGAAGGAGGTGCAGGACACCGTTGTCATGGGACGAAGTTGGAGACCGCCAGTTGTTTGGACCAGATCTGATTAAAGAGTCTGAACAGAAGGTGAAGTTGATTCGCGATAGGCTCAAGGTAGCCCAGTCCAGGCAGAAGAGCTACGCAGATTCTAAACGCAAGGAGACAGTTTACGAAGTCGGAGACAGAGCTTATCTTCGAGTATCCCCACTTCGAGGGATTAAGCGCTTTGGAGTTAAGGGGAAGTTAGCGCCACGATTTGTAGGACCATATCGAGTTTTGGAGCGTATGGGAGAAGTGGCCTACAAGTTGGATTTGCCAGAAGGATTGACAGGAGTTCATGATGTGTTCCACGTTTCTCAGTTGAAGAAGTGTCATGCGGAGATGGCTAACATACCTTTGAGAGACACAGTACCATTAGAAGCAATTCAGTTGGATAACAATTTGACCTATGAGGAGAAACCAGTCAAGATTCTCGAGTTTGCCAGCCGAGTTACTCGCAGCAAGGTTATTAAGTTTTGCAAAGTTCAGTGGAGCCACCACACGGAGGATGAAGCCACCTGGGAGCGAGAGGAAGATTTGCTCAAAGACCACCCTCACCTATTTTCTAGCCAACCCGAATCTCGAGGGCGAGATTCATCTTAAGGGGGTAGGTTTGTAACATCCCAAATTTTCAATTTGGAATGTTATACATTAGGTCATCATGCATATCATATTTTATTTTGCTTTTGGTTTTGATCCTAGAAAATCCTAAGCAACTCAAGGACCCACGGAGAGAGTTGGGGATTTCGTTATTTACATATTTGAGTTTTCTCAAATTATGTAAACAAGATCATTTGATTTTATTTATTTTATCATCAATTATTTCTATTACAAAAATATGAGAGCGGGAATAAAATGACTTTCCCAAAATATAGAAATATTGAGGATTTAATAAAAAAATCAAATAAGATTTATTTCGGAGTTTTTCGGTATTTTTATTTGAATTTAGGAAAAATGCGCGTTTTTCAAAGTTGTAGTTTGGGCCCACATAAATGTTCACTTTATCGGGCTTGATTTTAGGAACCCGGAAAAATTTATTTCGTGATTTTTGGAGTCCGTTTAGTATTTCTTTTTATTTTTCTTCCGAGCGGAATTATAAAAAAAACGCGGAACCGACTTTGTGCCGTACTCGGCCAGGACACTGCCGGCCAAGGCTATATAAGCCGCCGCCCCGGGGCCCGAAAGTCCAGCCGCCAGCCGCCCCTGACCTAACCCTAGCCGCCGCCAGCCGCCTACCCGCCATCGACTCGCCGGAGCAGCGCGCCGCCCGAGGTTCGTCGCCGCCTCGTTTTCCGTGCTGTTAAAAAAATTATGTTCGTCATTTTTCTTTTTCTCGTTGGATTTTTCGCGGTTATTTTTCTGATCGCGATTTCTGATCCGATTTTCGTTTTAGTATAACTTTTCGCTCGTTTATCGGAATCAGGTGATTCAAGCGCCTGGAGTTTCGTCTCGAAACCCTCTTTCCGAATAATCAACTTAAACAAGTTTTTGCTACTGCAAAATTTTCCTTAGATCCAGATTACTAGAATGAAGTTGTTTCTTTCGCCGTTTGTTTTTTTTGCTTCGTTCGATTTGATTCTTTTGCCAACCAGGGTTCTTAAGTTGAACTTTCTGGTTAGATCTTCTATTTGTGTTTTACCTGTGCATTATATGAGTACTTATTGTATGCTTGTTTGTTTGTCTGCGATAGAATACCCGGAGTGCGTCGCCTGTTACTTTGAATCGTTAGGTTTCTCGGACCATCAGCAAGGCAAGTAACACTTTGATCATACCTCTTCTACAACCCAGTTTTATTGCATTAGATCAATCCTCACACATTGCATGAATAGGATCTAATTAAATTGTGGGATGGGAAGTAGATGAGGTAGTACCTATTACCTGTTTACTATCAAACCTTTGGGAGTTACTCCTACGTTTGCTTATTATGCTGTGCTATGCTAGTAGACGTGGATTGGGTGAGTGAAATCCATGACAGATGTGAGATTGTTAAATTAATGGTTTATCTAAGGTGGAAACCTAACACACATCTGGGTGGATTGAGGCACCTGGTTTCCAGGACTTGCCTGTTTTTCTTTTGGACCGCCAACCAGGCTCAAAGGGATCATGAGATTATTCATACTAGAAACTTCCGTGTGCAGCCACAAGCCATTATGGGCTCTGGCATAGTTGACTAAGTTGTGCGAACTCTTACAGTGGTAGACTAGCAGATGTAGGGGATGTAGGTGGTACGGTCTACCCGATCGTAAGGTGCTAGCGCTTCTGAAAGACTATGTCTCGGTCATCCGTTTCTCAAACACCCTGTAGTGCGAGAAACCAAACGGAGGCGATCGAGTCTTGTGGGGAAAAGTGCACAAACCTCTGCAGAGTGTAATAAACTAATCATGATTATCCGTGTCCCCGGTTATGGACATCTTGAGTATCTAGTACCTGGATTATCATGTGAATCTCAACATGTTACTCTAAAGTTAATTTTGTTGGGTTTAATGATGCTATTTTAATTGGGATTGAGAATGCTGTCAACCATTCTCAATGTTTAGCAACCACCATGATAGTAATTAAATTTATTCCTTTGAAGTAGGGAAAAATTGGCTTTACGCAAAAACTGTAACCATAGAGCTTTCCACCAGCCAAATATGCATATAGTATAGTTGTTGCATTCCATTACTCTCTATGTGTTACCTTGCCAGCATATTCCATGTGCTGACCCGTTTTCGGGCTGCAACGTTAATGTTGCAGACTTTTCAGACAACGATTAAGGAGTTTTTAGGTTGTGGTTCTATACTCAGTGATGCCGTTGGAGTTGATGGACTCACTTATCTTCCAAGCCTTCCGCTGTTATCGTCACTAGATGGCCTTAAGCCATATTTATTGTAATAAGTTCTCTTTTGAGACACTCGATGTAATAAGTGTGTGATTGCTACTCTGCTATAAATCCTTCGAGTATTGTGTGGTGTCAGCATTACTGATCCAGGGATGACACCGGGGCACAGCGATTAGACTGTTTGAGGTCTGGTCGCTACAGTATAGTAGGTACTCCGGGATCTCCAAGTTTCTTTGGTATTCCACCCTTAAAAGTATAATTAGCAAGCATGGTGGAAATTTCAGCTTCTGGTATCTTTCTTTTATTAGTAATGATATCCTTCATATATTTAGCATAAGGATTTGTTTTGACCACATCAGTTAATCGCATACGCAAAAAGATAGGCCTAATCATTTCAGCAAAGCGCTCAAAATCCTCATCATCCTTTTTCTTGGATGGTTTCAGAGGAAAAGGCATGGGTTTCTGAACCCAAGGTTCCCTTTCTTTACCATGTTTCCTAGCAACAAAGTCTCTTTTATCATAACGTTGATTCTTTGATTGTGGGTTATCAAGATCAACAGCAAGTTCAACTTCGACATCATTATCATTACTAGGTTGAGCATCATCATGAACATCATCATTAATATTTTCATTAGGTTCATGTTCATTACCAGATTGTGTTTCAGCATCAGACATAGAGACATCATTTGGATTATCAGGTGGTTCAGCAATAGGTTCACTAGAAGTTTGCACAGTTCTATCATTTTTCTTCTTCTTCTTTTTAGAAGAACTAGGAACATCAATATTATTTCTTTGAGAGTCTTGCTCGATTCTCTTAGGGTGGCCTTCAGGACACAAAGGTTCCTGAATCGTTCTACCAGTTCTAGTAGCCACTCTAACAACATAATCATTTTTCTTACTATTCATTTCATCAAGCACTTCTTTTTGAGCCTTAAGTACTTGTTCTACTTGTGTGGTAACCATAGAAGCATGCTTGCTAACAAGTTCAAGTTCACCTTTAATATTAGCCATATAATCACCCAAGCGTCTAATCATATAAGCATTTTCTTTTAATTGTCTACCAAAATAAGCATTGAAGTCGTCTTGCTTAAACATAATGTTATCAAACTCATCCAAGCACTGACTAGCAATTTTAGTAGGAGGGACTTCCGCTTTATCATATCTATAGAGATAATTTACCTTTACTACATGTGTCGGGATATCGGGATTAGGAGATTCTTCAGTAAATAAATAATTAAGATCATAAGTTTCTTCAACAGGCGGTGAATTAAGACCATGTATTTCTTCAATAGGAGGTAAATTCTTAACGTCTTCAGCTTTAATACCTTTTTCTTTCATAGATTTCTTTGCCCCTTGCATATCTTCGGGACTGAGAAATAGAACACCTCTCTTCTTCGGAGTTGGTTTAGGAATAGGCTCAGTAATTGGAGTAGGAGTTGGCTCAGGAGTTGGCTCAAGAGGTGCCCAATTATTTTCATTTGTCAACATATTATTCAATAAGATTTCAGCTTCATCCGGTGTTCTTTCCCTGAAAAGAGAACCAGCACAACTATCCAGGTAATCTCTGGAAGCATCGGTTAGTCCATTATAAAAGATATCAAGTATTTCAGGTTTCTTAAGAGGATGATCAGGCAAAGCATTAAGTAACTTGAGAAGCCTCCCCCAAGCTTGTGGGAGACTCTCTTCTTTAATTTGCACGAAGTTGTATATTTCCCTCAAAGCAGCTTGTTTCTTATGAGCAGGGAAATATTTAGCAGAGAAGTAATAAATCATATCCTGGGGACTGCGCACACAACCAGGATCAAGAGAATTAAACCATATCTTAGCATCACCCTTTAATGAGAACGGAAATATTTTGAGTATATAGAGGTAACGCGATCTCTCGTTATTAGTAAACATGGCAGCTATATCATTTAACTTAGTAAGATGTGCCACAATAGTTTCAGATTCATAGCCATAAAATGGATCAGATTCAACCAAAGTAATTATATCAGGATCAACAGAGAATTCATAATCCTTATCAGGAACACATATAGGTGAAGTAGCAAAAGCAGGGTCGGGTTTCATTTTATCTCTAAGTGATTCTTTGTTCCATTTAACTAATAACCTCTTAAGCTCATATCTATCTTTGCAAGCTAAAATAGCGGCAGAAGATTCCATATCAAAAAGATAGCCCTCAGGAATAACAGGCATATTTTCATCATCACTATCATCATCGTATTCAGATTCAATAATTTCTTTTTCTCTAGCCCTAGCAATTTTTTCATCAAGAAATTCACTAAGGGGCACAGTAGTATCAGGCATAGAAGCAGTTTCATCATAAGTATCATGCATAGCAGAAGTGGCATCATCAATAACATGCGACATATCAGAACGAATAGCGGAAGCAGGTGTAGGTGTCGCAAACTTACTCATAACAGAAGGTGAATCAAGTGCAGAGCTAGATGGCAGTTCCTTACCTCCCCTCGTAGTTGAGGGATAGATCTTGGTTTTTGGATCTCTCAAGTTCTTCATAGTGTCCAGCAGATATAAATCCCAAGTGACTCAAAGAATAGAGCTACGCTCCCCGGCAACGGTGCCAGAAATTAGTCTTGATAACCCACAAGTATAGGGGGTCGCAACAGCTTTCGAGGGTAGAGTATTCAACCCAAATTTGTTGATTCGACACAAGGGGAGCCAAAGAATATTCTCAAGTATTAGCAGCTGAGTTGTCAATTCAACCACACCTGGAAACTTAGTATCTGCAGCAAAGTGTTTAGTAGCAAAGTAATATGATAGTGGTGGCAGCGGCAACAAAAGTAAAGACAGCAAAAGTAATGTTTTTGGTATTTTGTAGTGATTGTAACAGTAGCAGCGGGAAAGTAAATAAGCGTAAACCAGTATATGGAAAACTCGTAGGCACCGGATCGGTGATGGATAATTATGCCAGATGCGGTTCGTCATGTAACAGTCATAACATAGGGTGACACAGAACTAACTCCAATTCATCAATGTAATGCAGGCATGTATTCCGTATATAGTCATACGTGCTTATGGAAAAGAACTTGCATGACATCTTTTGTCCTACCCTCCCATGGCAGCGGGGTCCTATTGGAAACTAAGGGATATTAAGGCCTCCTTTTAATAGAGAACCGGAACAAAGCATTAGCACATAGTGAATACATGAACTCCTCAAACTATGGTCATCACCGGGAGTGGTCCCGATTATTGTCACTTCGGGGTTGCCGGATCATAACACATAGTAGGTGACTATATACTTGCAAGATAGGATCAAGAACTCACATATATTCACGAAAACATAATAGGTTCAGATCTGAAATCATGGCACTCGGGCCCTAGTGACAAGCATTAAGCATAGCAAAGTCATAGCAACATCAATCTCAGAACATAATGGATACTAGGGATCAAACCCTAACAAAACTAACTCGATTACATGATAAATCTCATCCAACCCATCATCGTCCAGCAAGCCTACGATGGAATTACTCACGCACGGCGGTGAGCATCATGAAATTGGTGATGGAGGATGGTTGATGATGACGACGGCGACGAATCCCCCTCTCCGGAGCCCCGAACGGACTCCGGATCAGCCCTCCCGAGAGGTTTTAGGGCTTGGCGGCGGCTCCGTATCGTAAAACACGATGATTTCTTCTCTCTGATTTTTTCTCTCCGAAAGCAAATATATAGAGTTGGAGTTGGCGTCGGAGGGCATCCAGGGGGCCCACGAGGTAGGGGGGCGCGCCCTGGGGGGGGCACCCTCGTGAGAATGGTGTGGGCCCCCTGGTCTTCATCTTTGGCGAGTATTTTTTATTATTTTTTCTAATATGTTCTGTGGAGTTTCAGGTCATTCCAAGAATATTTGTTTTCTACACAAAAAACAACACCATGGCAATTCTGCTGAAAACAGCGTCAGTCTGGGTTAGTTCCATTCAAATCATACAAGTTAGAGTCCAAAACAAGGGCAAAAGTGTTTGGAAAAGTAGATACGATGGAGGCGTATCACTATGGTTGGGTTTCACGACCTTAATGATGTTTAGTAGTTGCGGATGCTTGCTAGAGTTCCATCATAAGTGCATATGATCCAAGTAGAGAAAGTATGTTAGCTCATGCCTCTTCCTCATATAGAATTGCAAGAATGATTACCGGTACTTGTTATCGATTGCCTAGGGACAAATAACTTTCTTGTTAACAAAAACTATTTTACTAAACACCTAAATTTTATTATCTTGCAAAGTAGTTCTAGCATCACACCTACAGAATAGTTTCATACTTGTTTCCGATAAAGCAGACGTCAAGTGTGCGTAGAGTTGTATTAGTGGTCGATAGAACTTGAGGGAATATTTGTTCTGCCTTTAGCTCCTCGTTGGGTTCGACACTCTTATTTATCGAAGAAGGCTACAAACGATCCCCTATACTTGTGGGTTATCGAGGGTGGGTAAAATTTTACTATTGGGCAATTGTATAACCTCAAATAATTATGAAGATATCCAGTTAATGATCATTATATAAGCATGACGTCCAAGATTAGTAGACCGACTACTGACTGCATCTACTACTATTACTCCACACATTGATCGCTATCCAACATGCATCTAGTGTATTAAGTTCATGGAGAAACGAAGTAATGCAATAAGAATGATGACATGATGTAGACGAGATATATTCATGTAGGAATAGCCCCCATCTTGTTATCCTTAATAGCAACGATACATACGTGTCTTGCTGCCCCTTCTCTCACTGGGAAAGAACACCATACGATCGAACCCATCACAAAGCACCTCTTCCCGTGGCAAGAAAGATCGATCTAGTCGGTCTAACTAAACCAAAGATTCAAAGAAGAAATACGAGGCTATAAGTAATCATGCATATAAGAGATCAAAGAAACTCAAATAACTTTCATGGATATATAGATCTGATCATAAACTCAAAGGCCATCGGATCCCAACAAACACACTGCAAAAAAGAGTTACATCAAATAGATCTCCAAGAGACCATTGTATTGAGAATCAAAAGGAGATAAGAAGCCATCTAGCTAATGCCTACGGACCCATAGTTCTACAATGAACTACTCACGCATCATCGGAGAGGCGCCAATGAGGATGATGAACCCCTCTGTGATGGTGTCTAGATTTGATCTAGTGGTTCTGGAAATTGCGGCAGCTGGAATTGTGTTTCGTCGACTCCTCGAGGGTTCTGGATTTTTGGGGTATTTATAGAGCAAAGAGGCGGTGCGGGAGGCCACCTCGGTGGGCACAACCCACTAGGGTGCGCCTAGGCCCCCAGGCGCACCCACACCGGTTGTGCCCCGCTCGGGGCACCCCTCTGGTACTTCTTTGGCCCAAGTTGTTCCTTCTGGTCCGGAAAAATTCTCCAAAAAGTTTTGCTGCGTTTGGACTCCGTTTGGTACTGATATTCTGCGGTGTAAAAAACAAACAAAAAACAGCAACTACCACTAGGCACTATGTCAATAGGCTAGTCCTAAAAATGATATAAAATTGCTATAAAATGATTGTAAAACATCCAAGAATGATAATATAACAGGATGGACCAATCAAAAATTATAGATACGTTGGAGAGGTATCAATCACCGCCACCCCCCCTAAACAGTGCGGGACTGGCTCGCTTCCCGCGGCGGACATGACCAGACCCACTGTCAATGCCACTAATCACGACGGTCTTCATTTTCCTACCTTCTCTGCCCCTCCCCTGGTTGGTACTAACCATTACCGTGCCGCTCAAGCTTCTCAGAGCCCTCACCCCTCTGCTTCTGTAATCTTGTGTCGCTCGCCCACCTCTCCGACGAGCACCATCCTCCACCCTCCTCCTCGCAATTAGATGGCTGCTTTCTCCTTCGATCCCACCCCTTTCATCCCGCCCAATCATCAGATAATTGATGTGGAAGGTCAACTTGCGCTCGTGAGGGTTGTGGCCGATGCAGTGGCACGGGTGCACAAAAAATGGGTCATTGCTATAGTCGTCCCCATGCCCAATCTTCCAGTGGCCTTAAACAATGTCCGTGAGGTACTGGCAGATTTCCTCTCTGAAGTCAAGCACATAGGGTTTTCAGAAATCACCCATGCCCATTTGGTCAAGCATACGTCAAGCTAGACAGCGTGTTCGACAGAGATGCACTGCTCGGAGACAACCCCCACCCCTTCACTGATGTGCATGTCATTTTTCCAAAAAGCTCTCCGATGGCTCGACTGTGGCGCCACTTGTATCCCTACCGGCTAGGCTTGGTGCCAGTCGGAGTGAGGCTGAAGGCGGTGTTGTACTTGCAGTGAGCGGACTCCATGTGGCGCTGCGCGGCAGCGACCTTGTTGGCCTTGGCAAGCAAGTGCTTGTAGGCCACCTTGAGCTCGGCCGCGGTAGCAGTGGGATCATCGCCCAGCGCAATGGACTCACACAGGTTCTACACCGCAACTTGCTAGGTGTTGGACTAGTTGACCCTAGCTGCGGCCTTAGCGGCCGTAGATGCTTCCATGGCACGGGCAGAAGCCTGGCTGGAGCCGGTGGTCAGGACCTTCACACGAACGCAGAGATCTTCAATGACACTAGAGATGCCGTTGGACGATAGTGGGTCAGAGAAGGTGAGCACCTCACTAGGGTACTCATCAGGAACGAGCGTGACGAAGACGCACAGCTCATCGAAGGGAACGAAGGAGCCTCCTGCAGCAAGTGTCGCGCCAGAGCCGGCACAACCGGCTACACTGGGCAGGCTGATCAGACTGTGCGAGATGCGCTCGCCAGAGGGAGTGAAGGGTCTCGTCCAGAACATGACTACGCCCGACGCCGCGGACGACTCCATGGTGGGCGCCAACTATCGTGGTGTGCTCATGGTAGATGCCATGGGTAGGCTTGTCGAATGTGGTTGGGGCCAGAGGACGCCGGTGGGTTTCGTAGGCGAGATTGGGGACAAGTGGTGTGAGACACATGATGTACCCAGGTTAGGGGCCTCCAACGTAGGTAACACCCCTAGTCCTGACGGATCTACTATGAGGATCGCAAGAATTACAATGGTGCTCCTTGAGTTGTCTGGGTGGAGGACGAAGAAAGGAGCTATCTCTCCTCTTCTCCTTGCGTGTGCATGGGTGTGTGTGATGAATGAGCCGACCCCCTCTCAGGGGTGATCATGAGAGGTCTTATAGCCTGGTCTCCCAAGTTACAAGGGCTAAAATAAGGAGGGTGGGCCCCGGTCTCATTGTCTTCATCTTCTAGTGGGGCTCGCAGGCCGCGGGACTGATAAACCACAAGTATAGAGGACCGCAACAGTTTTCGAGGGTAGAGTATTCAACCCAAATTTATTGATTCGACACAAGGGGAGCCAAAGAATATTCGCAAGTATTAGCAGCTGAGTATTCAGTTTAACCACACCTGAAAGAATTAATATCTGCAGCAAAATATTTAGTAGCAAAGTAGTATGGAGGTATGATGTCTACTACACAACCTTCTTCTTGTAGACGTTGTTGGGCCTCCAAGTGCAGAGGTTTGTAGGACAGTAGCAAATTTCCCTCTAGTGGATGACCTAAGGTTTATCAATCTGTGGGAGGCGTAGGATGAAGATGGTCTCTGTCAAACAACCCTGCAACCAAATAACAAAGAGTCTCTTGTGTCCCCAACACACCCAATACAATGGTAAATTATATAGGTGCACTAGTTCGGCGAAGAGATGGTGATACAAGTGCAATATGGATGGTAGATATAGGTTTTTGTAATCTGAAAATATAAAAAAAGCAAGGTAACTAATGATAAAAGTGAGCGTAAACGGTATTGCAATGTGTTGAAACAAGGCCTAGGGTTCATACTTTCACTAGTGCAAGTTCTCTAAATAATAATAACATAATTGGATCATATAACTATCCCTCAACATGCAACAGAGTCACTCCAAAGTCACTAATAGCGGAGAACAAATGAATAGATTATGGTAGGGTATGAAACCACCTCAAAGTTATCCTTTCTGACGATCTATTCAAGAGTCTGTAGTAAAATAACACGAAGCTATTCTTTCCGTTCAATCTATCCTAGAGTTCGTACTAGAATAACACCTTAAGACACAAATCAACCAAACCCCTAATGTCACCTAGATACTCCAATGTCACCTTAAGTATCCATGGGTATGATTATATGATATGCATCACACAGTCTCAGATTCATCTATTCAAACAACACAAAGAACTTCAAAGAGTGCCCCAAAGTTTCTACCGGAGAGTCAGACGAAAACCTGTGCCAACCCCTATGCATAAGTTCACGAAGTCACGAAACTTGCAAGTTGATCACCCAAACATACATCAACTGGATCACATGATATCCCATTGTCACCACAGATAAGCACGTGCGAGACATACATCAAGTGTTCTCAAATCCTTAAAGACTCAATCCGATAAGATAACTTCAAAGGGAAAACTCAATCCATTACAAGAGATTAGATGGGGAGAAACATCATAAGATCCAACTATAATAGCAGAGCTCGCGATACATCAAGATCATGCCAACTCAAGAACATGAGATTGAGAGAGAGAGATCAAACACATAGCTACTAGTACATACCCTCAGCCCCGAGGGTGAACTACTCCCTCCTCATCATGGAGAGCGCCGGGATGATGAAGATGGCCACCAGAGAGGGATTCCGCCCCCCCTCCAGCAGGGTGCCAGAACGGGTCTAGATTGGTTTTCGGTGGCTACAAAGGCTTCTGGCAGTGGAACTCCCGATCTAGGTTTCTTTCTGGAAGTTTTGGGTTATATAAGAGGTGTTGGAGTCGGGAACAAGGCAGGGGGGTCTCTGGGCTATCCACGAGGCAGGGGGCGCGCCCCCACCCTCGCGGGCAGCCCGGGACTCTTCTGGCCCAACTCTTTTACTCTGTGTCCTTCTTCTGGTCCAAAAATAAGTTCCGTGAAGTTTCAGGTCAATTGGACTCCGTTTGGTTTTCCTTTTCTGTGATATTCAAAAACATGGGGAAAACAGAAACTGGCACTGGGCTCTAGGTTAATAGGTTAGTCCCAAATATCATATAAAATAGCATATAAATGCATATAAAACATCCAAGGTTGATAATATAATATCAAGGTAACGGTAGCAGTGATAAAAGTAAAAGTAGCAGTTTTGTAGCAATCGTAACAGTAGCAACGGAAAAGTAGCTTAGCAAAGATCAATATGTGAAAAGCTCGTAGGCAATGGATCAATGTTGGATAATTAGGTCAGATGGCATTCATCATGCAACACTTATAACCTAGGGTGACACAGAACTAGCTCTAATTCATCAATATAATGTAGGCATCAATATAATATAGTCATACGTGCTTATGGAAAAGAACTTGCATGACATCTTTTGTCCTACCCTCCCGTGGCAGCGGGGTCCTAAGGGATATTAAGGCCTCCTTTTAATAGAGAACTGGACCAAAGCATTAGCACTTAGTGAATACATGAACTCCTCAAACTACAGTAATCACCGGAAAGAATCCCAATTATTGTCACCTTGGGGTATGTGGATCGTAACTCGTAATAGGTGTCTACAACTTGCAAGATAGGATCAAGAACACAAATATATTAATGAAAACATAATAGGTTCAGATCTGAAATCATGGCACTCGGGCCCTAGTGACAAGCATTAAGCATAGCAAAGTCATAGCAACATCAATCTCGGAACATAATGGATACTAGGGATCAAACCTTAACAAAACCATCTCGATTACATGATAAATCTCATCCAACCCATCACCGTCCAGCAAGCCTACGATGGAATTACTCACGCACGGCGGTGAGCATCATGAAATTGGTGATGGGGGAAGGTTGGTGATGATGATGGCGACGATTTCCCCTCTCCGGAGCCCCCAACGGACTCCAGATCTGCCCTCCCGATGAAGAACAGGAGGTGGCGGCAACTTCATATCATAAAACGTGATGAATCCTTCTCTCTGATTTTTTTTCTCCCGGAACGTGAATATATGGAGTTGGAGTTGAGGTCGATGGAGATCCAGGGGACCCACAAGGCAGGGGACGCGCCCTTGGGGGTGGGAGCGCCCTCCACCCTTGTGGACATCAGGTGGGTCCCCTCCGGTTGATTCTTTCACCAATATTTTTATATATTCCAAAATTATTATCCGTGGATTTTCAGGTCATTCTGAGAATTTTTATTTCTGCACAAAAATAACACCAATGCAATTCTGCTGAAAACAACGTCAGTCCGGGTTAGTTCCATTTAAATCATGCAAATTAGAGTCCAAAACAAGGGCAAAAGAGTTTGGAAAAGTAGATACGATGGAGATGTATCAACTCCCACAAGCTTAACCCATTGTTTGTCCTCAAGCAATTCAGTTGACAAACTGAAAGTGATAAAGAAAAACTTTTACAAACTCTGTTTGATCTTGTTGTTGCAAATATGTATAGCCAGCATTCAAGTTTTCAGCAAAGATTATGAACTAACCAAATTCACAATTGAAGGAAATATGCCCTAGAGGCAATAATAAAGTTGTTATTTTATATTTCCTTATTCATGATAAAGGTTTATTATTCATGCTAGAATTGTATTGATCGGAAACTGAAATACATGTGTGTATACATTAAAAAATACCATGTCCCTAGTAAGCCTCTACTAGACTAGCTCGTTGATCAAAGATGGTTAAGGTTTCCTAACCATAGACATGTGTTGTCATTTGATGACGGGATCACATTATTAGGAGAATGATGTGATGGACAAGACCCATCCGTTAGTTAGCATAATGATCATTCAATTTTATTGATATTGCTTTCTTAATGACAAATACATATTCCTTCGACTATGAGATTATGCAACTCCCTGATACCGGAGGAATAACTTGTGTGCTATCAAATGTCACAACGTAACTGGGTCATCATAAATATGCTCTACAGGTACCTCCGAAGGTTTTTGTTGAGTTGGCATAGATCGAGATTAGGATTTGTCACTCCGAGTATCGGAGAGGTATCTCTGGGCCCTCTCGGTAATACATCATAAGCTTGCATGCAAATGGCTAAAGGAGTTAGTCACAAGGTGATGTATTATGGAACAAGTAAAGAGACTTGCCGGTAACGAGATTGAACTAGGTGTGAAGATACCGACGATCGAATCTCGGGTAAGTAACATACCAATGGACAAAGGGAATTACGTATGTTGTCATAACAATTCGATCGATAAAGAACTTCGTAGAATATTTAGGAGCCGATATGGGCATCCAGGTTCCTCTATTGGTTATTGTCCGGAGAGGTTTCTCGGTCATGTCTACATAGTTCTCGAACCCATAGGGTCCGCACACTTAACATTCGTTGACGATATAATGTTATATGAGTTATATGTTTTGGTGAGCGAATGTTGTTCAGAGTCTCGGATGAGATCACGGACATGACGAGGAGTCTCGAAATGGTCGAGAGGTAAAGATTGATATATAGTACGATAGTATTTGGACACCGAAAGTGTTTCGGGGCGTACCGGGAAGGAATCGGGTCACCGGAAGGGGTTCCGGCACCCCCCCCCCCTCGAGGCAAGTTATGGGCCTTATGGGCCAAAGGAGGGGACAGACCAGCCCACAAAGGGGCTAGTGCGCCCCCTCCCTTGTTTGGCAGCCCTAGGGAAGGAAAAGGGGGAGCTCTAGCCCCTCCCGCCTTTCCCTCTCATGGGAGAAAGGAAAGGGGGGCGCCACCCTCCCCTGCTTTTCCCCACACTCCAAATAAGGAAGGGGGCGTGGCTTGGGAGTGACCCCAAGTAGGATTCCTCCTACTTGGGCACCTCCTTTGGCTTCTCCTCCCTCCCTCCCACCTATATATATGTGGGGAGGGGGCGCCACACAAGGACACAACATTGTCTTAGCCGTGTGCGACGCCCCAGTCCACCGTTTAATCCATCAGTCATATTTTCGTAGTGCTTAGGCGAAGCCCTGCGGAGATCACATCACCATCACCGTCACCACACCATCGTGCTGCCGAAACTCATCTACTACATCGCCATCTTGCTGGATCAAGAAGGTGGAGGACGTCACCGAGCTGAACTTGTGCAGAACGCGGAGGTGTCATGCGTTCGGTACTAGATCGGTTGGAGCGCGAAGAAAGTTCGACTACATCAACCACGTTGTGAAACGCTTCCGCTTACGGTCTATGAGGGCATGTAGACACACTCTGACCTTCTCATTGTTACATATCTCCATGGATAGATCATTGCATGTGTGTAGAATTTTTTTTGTTTTCCATTCAATGTTTCCCAACAACAATAAAAGTTAGGTCTCACATTTACTCATATCAATGGCATAATCAACTAGCGAGCAATAATAATAAATCTTGGATGACAACACTTTTCCAAAACAATCATGATATGATATAACAAAATGGTATCTTGCTAGCCCTTTCTGAGACCGCAAAACATAAATGCACAGCACCCCTGAAGATCAAGGACTGACTAGACATTGTAATTCATGGTAAAATAAATACAGTCACAGTCATACTCAATATCAATTAATAGCAATGCATACAAATGACAGTGGTGCTCTCTAACTGGTGATTTTTATAAGAGGATGATGACTCGCCAATAAAGGTAAATAGATAGGCCCTTTGCAGAGGGAAGCAGGGATTTGCAGAGGTGCCAAAGCTCGAGCTTTTAAAGCAGAGATGAATAATTTTTTGAGCGATATGCTTTCATTGTCAACATAACAACTAAGAGATCTCGGTATCTTCCATACAAGATACATTATAGGCGGTTCCCAAATAGAATGGTAAAGTTTTTACTTCCCCTCCACCAACAACCACACTCCACGGCTGGTCCGAAACAACGGGTACCTTCCATACCAACAACAGTCCCGAGGGAGTTTTGTTTGAAATTATATTTTGATTTGATTTCGAGCATGGAACTGGGCATCCCGATTACCAGCCACTTTCTCATGAATGACAAGTGAATAAACACTCATCGTGAGAATAACCCACCTAGCATGGAAGATATTGACAGCTCCCAGTCGCTACATAGCGATTCGGGCATTCAAAACAGATTATTATTTGCAGGTTTAGAGTTTGGCACATGCAAATTTACTTGGAACGGCACGTAAATACTGCATATAGTGTTGGGGAACATAGCATGCAATTTCAAAAAAAATCCTACGATCATGCAAGATATATCTTGGAGATGCATAGCAACGGGAGGGGGAGAGTGTGTCCATGTAACCTCGTAGACCGAAAGCGGAAGCGTTAGGTTAACGCGGTTGATGTAGTCGAATGTCTTCACGATCCAACCGATCTAGTACCGAACGTACGGCACCTCCGAGTTCAGCACACGTTCAGCTCGATGATGTGTTCAGCTCGATGATGTCCCTCAAACTCTTGATCCAGCAGAGGGTCGAGAGAGAGTTCCGTCAGCACGACGGTGTGGTGACGGTGATGTGATTCGCGCAGGGCTTCGTCTAAGCACTACGACATTATGACCGAAGGAGTAAACTGTGGAGGAGGCACCGCACACGACTAATTGATGTGCCTTTGGGGTGCCCCCCGCCCCCGTATATAAAGGAGGGGAGAAGGAGGCGGCCGGCCTAGAGGGGGCGCGCCAAGGGGGCAGTCCTACTAGGACTCCTAGTCCTAGTAGGACTCGCCCCCCTTTCCTTTCTTCACCGGAGGGAAAAGGAAGGAGAGGGAAAGGGAAAGGGGGTGCGGCCCCCTCCCCTAGTCCAATTCGGACTGCCATGGGGAGCGGCCACCCCTTGGAGCCTCCTCTCTCTCCACTAAGGCCCATGTAGGCCCATTAATTCCCCCGGGGGGTTCCGGTAACCCCTCGGTACTCCAGTAAAATACCCGAATCACTCGGAACAATTCTGATGTCCAAATACTACCTTCCAATATATGAATATTTACCTCTCGGCCATTTTGAGACTCCTCATCATGTCCGTGATCTCATCTAGGAGTCCGAACAAACTTCGGTCACCAAAACACATAACTCATAATACAAATTGTCATCGAACGTTAAGCGTGCGGACCCTGCGGGTTCGAGAACTATGTAGACATGACCGAGACACATCTTCGGTCATTAACCAATAGCGGAACCTAGATGCTCATATTGTTTCCTACATATTCTATGAAGATCTTTATTGGTCAAACCGCGATAACAACATACGTTATTCCCTTTGTCATCGGTATGTTACTTGATCGAGATTCGATCGTTGGTATCATCATACCTAGTTCAATATCGTTACCGGAAAGTCTCTTTACTCGTTCCGTAATACATCATCCCACAACTAACTCATTAGTTACATTGTTTTCAAGGCTTATACTAATGTGCATTACCGAAAGGGCCTAGAGATACCTCTCCGATAATCGGAGTGACAAATCCTAATCTTGATCTATGCCAACCCAACAAACACCTTCAGAGACACCTGTAGAGCATCTTTATAATCACTCAGTTACGTTGTGACATTTGATAGCACACAAGGTGCTCCTCCAGTATTCGGGAGTTGCATAATCTCATAGTCAGAGGAACATGTATAAGTCATGAAGAAAGCAATAGCAATAAAACTTAACGATCATTATGCTAAGCTAACGGATGGGTCTTGTCCGTCACATCATTCTCTAATGATGTGATCCCGTTCATGAAATGACAACACATGTCTATGGTTAGGAAACTTAACCATCTTTGATTAACGAGCTAGTCAAGTAGAAGCATACTAGGGAAACTCTGTTTGTCTATGTATTCACACATGTACCAAGTTTCTGGTTAATACAATTTTAGCATGAATAATAAACATTTATCATGATATAAGGAAATATAAATAACAACTTTATTATTGCCTCTAGGGAATATTTCCTTCAGTCTCCCACTTGCACTAGAGTCAATAATCTTGATTACATAGTAATGATTCTAACATCCATGGAGTCTTGGTGCTGATCATGTTTTACTCGTGAGAGAGGCTTAGTCAATGGGTCTGCAACACTCAGATCTGTATGTATCTTGCAAATCTCTATGTCTCCCTCCTCGACTTGATCGCGGATGGAATTGAAGTGTCTCTTGATGTGTTTGGTTCTCTTGTGAAATCTGGATTCCTTAGCCAAGACAATTGCTCCAGTATTGTCACAAAAGATTTTCATTGGACCCGATGCACTAGGTATTACACCTAGATCAGATATGAACTCCTTCATCCAGACACCTTCATTTGCTGCTTCCAAAGCAGCTATGTACTCCACTTCACACGTAGATCCCGCCATGACGCTCTGCTTGGAACTGCACCAACTTACAGCTCCACCATTCAATATAAATAAGTATCCGGTTTGCGACTTTGAGTCATCCGGATCAGTGTCAAAGCATGCATCAACGTAACCATTTACGACAAGCTCTTTGTCACCTCCATAAACGAGAAACATATCCTTAGTCCTTTTCACGTATTTCAGGATGTTCTTGACCGCTGTCCAGTGATCCACTCCTGGATTACTTCGGTACATCCCTGCTAAACTTATAGCAAGGCACACATCAGGTCTGGTACATAGCATTGCATACATGATAGAACCTATGGCTTTGGCATAGGGAATGACTTTCATTTTCTCTGTATCTTCTGCAGTGGTCAGACATTGAGTCTGACTCAACTTCACACCTTGTAACACAGGCAAGAACCCTTTCCTTGACTGATCCATTTTGAACTTCTTCAAAACTTTATCAAGGTATGTGCTTTGTGAAAGTCCAATTAAGCGTCTTGATCTATCTCTATAGATCTTGATGCCCAATATATAAGCAGCTTCACCGAGGTCCTTCATCGAAAAATTCTGATTCAAGTATCCTTTTAAGCTATCCAGAAATTCTGTATTGTTTCCAATCAACAATATGTTATCCACATATAATATTAGAAATGCTACAGAGCTCCCACTCACTTTCTTGTAAATACAGGATTCTCCAAAAGTCTGTATAAAACCATATGCTTTGATCACACTATTAAAGTGTATATTCCAACTCCGAGAGGCTTGCACCAGTCCATAAATGGAACGCTGGAGCTTGCACACTTTGTTGGCACCTTTAGGATCGACAAAACCTTATGGTTGCATCATATACAGCTCTTCTTTAAGAAATCCATTAAGGAATGTAGTTTTGACATCCATTTGCCAAATTTCATAATCATAAAATGCGGCAATTTCTAACATGATTCGGACAGACTTAAGCATCGCTACGGGTGAGAAGGTCTCATCGTAGTCAACTCCTTGAACTTGTCAAAAACCTTTTGAAACAAGTCGAGCTTTGTAGACAGTAACATTACCGTCAGCGTCAGTCTTCTTCTTGAAGATCCATTTATTCTCTATGGCTTGCCGATCATCGGGCAAGTCAACCGAAATCCACACTTTGTTCTCATACATGGATCCCATCTCAGATTTCATGGCCTCAAGCCATTTCGCGAAATCTGGGCTCATCGTCGCTTCCTTATAGTTCGTAGGTTCATCATGGTCTAGTAACATGACCTCCAGAACAGGATTATCGTACCACTCTAGTGCGGACCGTATGCTGGTTGACCTACGAGGTTCGGTAGTAACTTGATCTGAAGTTTCATGATCATCATCATTAGCTTCCTCACTAATTGGTGTAGGAATCATTGTAACTGATTTACGTGATGAACTACTTTCTAATTCGCGAAAAGGTATAATTACCTCATCAACTTCTACTTTCCTTCCACTCACTTCTTTCGAGAGAAACTCCTTCCCTAGAAAGGATCCATTCTTAGCAACGAATATCTTGCCTTCGGATCTGTGATAGAAGGTGTACCCAACACTTTCCTTTGGGTATCCTATGAAGACGCATTTCTCCGATTTGGGTTCGAGCTTATCAGGTTGAAGCTTTTTCACATAAGCATCGCATGCCCAAACTTTAAGAAACGACAGCTTAGGTTTCTTGCCAAACCAGAGTTCATATGGTGTCGTCTCAAGGGATTTAGATGGTGCCCTTTTTGTTGGGTTCTACGGTAGGGTGCGTTGACTGCAAATTAGAATTTTCCTACACGTAGAACAACCAGGAACATGCTATAGGAATGGATCACAGATCGTTACCACTAGACGCGCAGTGCCATGCAACGGAAGAAGAGTTGGGGCAGCACGTCCACGTGGATCGTCTCCTCCTGGTCCGATCTCCCTCGAACAGCCGGTCGTCGGTTCCCATGTACAGGTTCGCCGGAGTGGCGCAAGTGCACCGCCTATAACGGTATCTGCGTGTGCAGGAGGAACACCGTGCAGCAGAATGCTAGGTCCAATCACACAGTCGGCAGCGAGTGGAGGTGGCTATTCGCAACACATGCAAACCCTAGTGACAGCACCGAAGCGATCAACCGTATGAGTGTGCCGCACCCCACTTTATATAGGTGTCCGTCGCGGGCTCAACACTTGGGCCTCGCATGGACCTTAAAGCACATAAGTCTACTCGGCCACAATACGAATATACCTCGGATCACATTCGACTAGTGTCCCCGGATCCGACCTCGTAGGTTCCTTCCCTTAAGCGCGTGACCCCTTAGGTTCAAGCCGGCTTGGTCGCAGTTCGAATCACCTCCGAACTGCATGGTTGGTAGCGGCCCCTAGCAAGGCATGTCGAACACCAAGCAGGCTATGAAGCTAGTTAGGCAAACATGTACATCATACTTCCATTCCTTTTGCCACGCGATATATGTTGTCGGGCTCAAGGCGATTCTGTCATCCTTGTGCTAGCCTGACCTCTTTCTCGTTCCAATGATGCCGACCACAAACCAGATTATCTCATAATCCTTGTCGCATGGCCATGCTTATCCTAGTCGGATCACACGAGGGCCCAAGAGTATATCTCTCCTGATCGGAGGGGCAAATCCCATCTTGCTCGACCATGTCTCGCAACATGGGTCTGGACAAGCCCGAAACCTACCTTTGTAACTACCCAGTCACGGAGTAGCGTTTGGTTGGCCCAAAGCAAGTCTGTCACCATCCCGAGTACATGCACCAGCTCAGGTCTTAGGACATAGAACGTATGTTGTACTAGAGACTCATAGATGACATATCGTTGCGTCTCATAGTTGGGTCTGTCCGACTCGGAACTTATCTCGACTCGGATCTGACTACGTCGAATCCGACCAGATCCTTCCGAGTCCATATTATCCGGTTCGCATCCAATGCTCCATGGCTAGTGAGACCAAGCCATCGACCATGTCATATGCTAGTCTAGTTGGCTGTGCGTCCACACGGCCCTTTCGACTAGGGACCTTTTAGGACAGTCATCATACAATGCATAGTCCCACAAACAAGTCACATACTTGCTGATACACATTATTGATAATGTCCAAGGACTATCTTTATTCATAAACACATAGGAAATATCATCATACATGATTGCCTCTAGGGCATATCTCCAACAGTCTCCCACTTGCACTGGACTCAATCAAATAGATATCGAATGCCCATAGCTCTAATGTGCCCCTCATGCTTGGATTGTGGAAGCGGCTTAGTCAATGAATCTGCAACATTTGCATCCGTGTGAATTTTGCATAACTCAACATCACCATTCTTTAAGATATTTTGTATCAGGTGATATTTCTGATTTATGTGTATGGTCTTGTGGTGATCCCTCGGCTCCTTGGCTTGTGCGATGGCACCAGAATTGTCACAATAAAGGTCCAATGGTTTTACCGAGGCTGGGAAAATACCAAGATCATCCAGAAAATTCCGGATCCAAACACCTTCCTTTGCATCTTCACAAGCCACAATGTATTCGGCTTCTGTGGTAGAATCGGCCACCGTATCTTGCTTGGAACACATCCAGCTCACTGCTCCTCCATTCATGACATACACCAATCCGGACTGTGATTGACAATCATCTCTGTCGGTTTGGAAACTAGCATCGGTGTAACCCCTTATGACGAGCTTTTCCTCACCTCCATAAACTAGGAACATCTCTTTAGTCCTTTTCAGGTACTTCAAAATAGTCTTTACCGCTGCCCAGTGACTCTCACCTGGGTTGGACTAGTATCTACTTGTTAGGCTTATTGAAAAAGCAACATCAAGCCGTGTACATATCATGGCATACATGATGGATCCAATTGCCGAGGCATACAAAATTCGACTCATCCTGCTTCGCTCATCAGATGTCGAAGGACTCCGAGTCTTGCTTAGCCTTATACCATGTGAGATAGGCAAGAAACCTTTCTTGGCCTCACTCATGTTGAACCGCTTCAATACTTTATCTATGTATGTGCTTTGGCTCAAGCTGAGCAGCCTCCTCGATCTATCTCTATAGATCTTGATGCCTAAAATGTAAACTGCCTCACCAAGGTCCTTCATTGAAAACTTGCCAGTCAATGATTCCTTGACCGATTTCAGCATCGAAACATCATTTCCGATCAGTAGTATGCCATCCACATACAAGATCAAAAACACAATTGAGCTCCCACTGAACTACTTGTATAAACAAGCGTCCTCATCACTTTTGATGAAACCGAGACCAGTGACAACCTCATCAAAACGAATGTTCCAACTCCAGATGCTTGCCTCAATCCATAAATGGATCTCTTAAGCTTGCATACTTTACTAGTGCTAGTCGGATCGACAAAACTCTCGGGTTGTATCATATACACGTCCTTGGTTAAATTTTTGTGAAGGAAAGCCGTTTTGACATCCATCTGCCATATCTCGTAATCGAAATATGCAGCTATAGCTAGTACGATCCTCACCGACTTCAGCTTCGCTACCGGCGAGTAAGTCTCGTCGTAGTCAATTCCTTGAACTTTTCCATAACCTTTACGAGCTTTGTGGATCTGAACATTTCCGTCCACATCAGTTTTCTTCTTAAAGACCCATTTGCAGCCAATGGCCTTTACGCCAGGCGGCAGATCAACCAAGTCCCAGACTTGATTTTCATCCATGGACTTTAACTCGAATCTCATGGCCTCTAGCCATGCCTCGGAATCCGGGCTCACCATCGCTTCCGCATACGTGGCCGGCTCGTCACTTTCTAGCAACAATACATCATGCACTCTGTGCAATCTTTCCGACCTCCGTGGTTCCGGTGCCGCTTCCACTACGGGTTCCCTGATAGACTCCGGTATGATCTCATCACTCGCCGAGCCATCCCCAAGTGGCACTCAGATTTCTTCGAGTCGGACCCTCCCGACTGAGAAACTCTTTCTCAAGGAAAACCCCCGTTCCGAGCAACAAACACTTTGTTCTCTTCCTAGTTGTAGAAGCTATATCCCAAGGTTTCCCTCGGATATCCCACGAATATGCATTTGTCCGACTTGGGTGTAAGCTTGTCTGACATAAGTCGCTTGACAGATGCTTCACAACCCCAAATCTTTAGAAAAGACAAACTGGGAGTCTTCCCGGTCCACATCTCATGTGGTGTCTTATCTACGGATTTTGATGGTACCATGTTAACTGTGAAAGCTGCAGTTTCTAGAGCGTATCCCCAGAATGACAAGGGTAAATCTGATTTCCTCATCATAGATCAAACCATGTCCAACAAGGTACGATTCCTTCGTTCTAATACGCCATTTCTCTGTGGCGTACCTGGAGGTGTGAGCTGAGGTACTATACCTCGGCTTTTCAGATGATCATCAAACTCCTGGCTCATGTACTCACCTCCACGATTAGATCGTAGAAGTTTTATAGTTTTGTCGAGCTGACTCTCAACCTCATTCTGAAACTCTTTGAACTTTTCAAAAGTTTGGACTTGTGCCTCATCAAATAGATATATCCATATCTACTCAAGTCGTCGGTAAAAGTCACGAAGTACTGATAGCCACCTCTGGCAGTTGTGCTCATAGGACCACACACATCACTATGTATAAGTTCCAATAGCTCGGACGCCCTCTCGCAATTCTTTGCGGAAGGAGACTTAGTCATCTTGCCAAGAAAGCATGATTCGCATGTCTCGAACGACCCAAAGTCGGACGAAGTTAGGAGCCCATAATCATGGAGCTTCTTTATGCGTTTCAGACTAATGTGTCCAAGCCGGCAATGCCAAAAGTATGTCGGATTTATCTCATTAGGCTTATGACTCTTGACATTCATGTTATAGACCGGTTCCTGTTCTAGATTCAATATAAATAGCCCATCAATAGTGGGTGCATAGCCGTGGCACATCCCATTCAAATAAATCAAACAACCATTGTCCTTTAAATTGAATTCATAACCCTGACTCATCAAGCATTAGGCAGAAATAATGTTCCGACTAAGTGCAGGAATGTAATAACAATTATTTAATTCCAAAATAAATCCAGAAGGAAGCTGGAGTTGCATCATGCCGACCTCCAACGCAGCAACTCTTGCTTTGTTGCTAACCCTGATGTCAATCTCCCCTTGTGCCACACGCCTAGTTCTTACCAGCCCCTGCATCGAGTTGCAAATATGAACAACAGATCTGGTATCAAATACCCAAGAGCTGCTAGGTATGTCAGCAAGGTAAATGTCTATAACATATGCAACAAGTGTACCTTTGCCCGAAGAAGCATTTCCGGCCTTCTTGCCATGCTCTGCAAGCCACTTGCTACGGTTCCTCTTTCAGTGACCAGTTTCCTTGCAATGATAGCAAATGGTCTTCGAGTCCGGTCCAGAATTCGGTGCAGCAGTGGAGGTTGCCGTCTCCGTGCCCTTTGCCTTAGTCTTTTTCTTGGACCAACTCTTCTTGAACTTAGCCGATTTCTGCACCATCAACACTTGATGTGTGCCTTTCTTAATATCCTGCTCTGCCACTTTGAGCATCCCATGCAATTTAGTGAGCTTCTTATCCATGCCATGCATATGATAGTTCAAGATGAACATCTCATAGCTAGGCGGAAGAGAACCCAGAACTGCATCAGTAGCCAGCTCATCCAAGAGCGGGAAGCCCAAATGATCCAAAGCTTGCACATATCCCATCATCTTGATCACATGTGGGCTCAGTGGATCACCTTCCTTCATCTTGCAATCCATCAAGGATCACCAGATGTTGAACCTTTCGGTCCTAGCCTGTGTCTGAAACATGCTCTTGAGACTCTCGATCATATCGTAAGCCTCAACATTTTCGACATGCTGTTGCAAATCGGGCTCCATACAAGCCAGCATTAGACAACTGATCTCCGTTGATTCATCAACGAGTTTCTAGTAGGCATTCTTAGCTGTGGCAATAGCATTATCGGTAGGTTCCTCTGGAGGTGGATCCTCTAAAACTTGTTCCTTTTTATCATGCTTGAGAACAATTCTCAGATTTCTATACCAGGTGGTAAAGTTTGTTCCATTTAGTTTATCCTTTTCCAGAATTGATTTCAATGCAAAGTTGGGTTGAGCAGGTGGTGCCATTGATCTACAACAAAAAATATGCAATCACTAAGCAATGTGTTTATGTAGAGTAATTCAAGCCTTAAATATAAATACTCCCACTGAAGTTGGCATCCCTCTGCAAACTCTCAGTGATTCAGGATCCGACTAGCACATGCGACTAGTGAGCTTTAGCATCTCTGCTAGACAACATGCCTATCCGATAAGCAACTCCTTGCTAATCGAATCTCTATACGACTCCTGTCGGTCGGGAAGGTATCTCATACCCAGTCCTCCAACCTTCTTTGCCACAAGGCCCAAAACCGTTTTGATAGCCTTGTCAAGTTAACCCGATGAAGTGCATGTCTGTGTCCGACACGGACCCTTCAGTTCAAGGACAGCTAGCAGCACCCCAATTTTATGAGCCCACTACTAGACGTACTTGACGTGCGAAGGTGCAACATCGGGAATGGCAATTTACTTGATATTCATGAGGGATCTTTCTACCATTCTAACATGCATAGAAACAGAGAAGCATAACAATCACAAATAAACACACATCATGAAATAGTATGGCTCCTTCATGGATGTTCTTCCAGGTCGGCTCCAACTCCGATGACCATCTAGAAACTCCATCTTGTTTGTCACGCCGGGACACCAAGACGCCAACCTGATCTCTATTATCCAACTACTACAGCTAGTAATGAATTTTACATAGAGTCATTAGTCGACATAGAGGTCATTATACAATATAATGACAGCACTTTGGCTCCTGCCAGCTGACAAACATGACACGCGGGCCATGTATAATTTACACACATGCATCACATACACATGAGCCATAATGTTCACATCAAACCTACAAAACAAAGTTACTCGCATTCTACCAGTTTGAGTGATCATGTACGAAATACAAGGCGCTACGCACGCGGGAGTCCCCATGTGCGGTTGATCTCAACAACAGTGTCACGACCTCATCGACTTCGATCAACAAAAAACATAGCCACATCTATCCCCATCTGCAGTTGATCTCATCAACCGTGCACACAGTTGATCTTATCAACGACGATAGATCTCATCTGCCGCCTCCACATATCTAATGTGCATACTATCTGAAACCAAATCCTATAGCAGAGACTCTGATACCACTGTTGGGTTCTACGGTAGGGTGCGTTGACTACAAATTAGAATTTTCCTACGCGCAGAACAACTAGGAACATGCTACGGGAATGGATCACGGATCGTTACCACTAGACGCGCAGTGCCGTGCAACGGAAGAAGAGTTGGGGCAGCGCGTCCGCGTGGATCGTCTCCTCCTCGTCCGATCTCCCTCGAATAGCTGGTCGTCGGTTCCCACATACAGGTTCGCCGGAGCGGCGCAAGTGCATTGCCTCTAATGGTATCTGCGCGTGTAGGAGGAACACCATGTGGCAGACTGCTAGGTCTGATCACACAGTCGGCGGCGAGTGGAGGTGGCTATTCAAAACACATGCAAACCCTAGTGACAGCGCCGAAGCAATCAACCGCATGAGTGTGCCGCACCCCACTTTATATAGGCGTCTGTCGCGGGCTCAACACTTGGGCCTCGCACGGACCCTAAAGCCCATAAGTCTACTCGGCCAAAATCTGAATATAGCTCAGATCACATCCGACCAGTGTCCCCGGATCCAACCTCGTAGGTTCCTTCCCTTAAGCGCGTGACCCCTTAGGTTCAAGCCGGCTTGGTCGCTGTTCAGATCACCTCCGAATTGCACGGTTGGTAGCGGCCCCTAGCAAGGCATGTCGAACACCAAGCAGGCTATGAAGCTGGTTAGGCGAACATGTACATCATACTTCCATTCCTTTTGCCACACGATATATGTTGTCGGGCTCAAGGCGAGTCTGTCATCCTTGTGCTAGCCCGTCCTCTTTCTCGTTCCAGTGATGCCGACCACAAACCAGATTATCTCATAATCCTTGTCGCATGGCCATGCTTATCCTGGTCGGATCACACGAGGGGCCCAGAGTATATCTCTCCTGATCGGAGGGGCAAATCCCATCTTGCTCGACCATGTCTCGCAACATGGGTCTGGACAAGCCCGAAACCTACCTTTGTAACTACCCAGTCACGGAGTAGCGTTTGGTTGGCCCAAAGCAAGTCTGTCACCATCCCGAGTACATGCGCCAGCTCAGGTCTTAGGACATAAAACGTATGTTGTACTAGAGACTCACAGATGACATATCGCTGCGTCTCATAGTTGGGTCTGTCCGACTCGGACCTTATCTCGACTCGGATCTGACTACGTCGAATCCGACCAGATCCTTCCGAGTCCATATTATCCGGTTAGCATCCAATGCTCCATGTCTAGTGAGACCAAGCCATCGACCGTGTCATATGCTAGTCTAGTCGGCTGCGCGTCCACACAGCCCTTTCGACTAGGGACCTTTTAGGACAGTCATCATACAAAGCATAGTCCCACAAACAAGTCACGTACTTGCTGATACACATTATTGATAATGTCCAAGGACTATCTTTATTCATAAACACATAGGAAATATCATCATACATGATTACATCTAGGGCATATCTCCAACACTTTTTAATGTGAATGCAGTCGTCTCTAAAGCATAACCCCAAAACAATAGTGGTAAATTGGTAAGAGACATCATAGATTGCACGATATCTAATAAAGTACGATTACGACGTTCGGACACACCATTAGGCTGTGGTGTTCCAGGTGGCGTGAGTTGCGAAACTATTCCACATTGTTTCAAATGAAGACCAAACTCAGAACTCAAATATTCACCTCCACGATCAGATCGTAGAAACTTTATTTTCTTGTTACGATGATTTTCTACTTCACTCTGAAATTCTTTGAACTTTTCAAATGTTTCATACTTATGTTTCATTAAGTAGATATATCCATATCTGCTCAAATCATCTGTGAAGGTCAGAAAATAACAATACCTGCCGCGAGCCTCAACACTCATCGGACCGCATACATCAGTATGTACTATTTCCAATAGGTCAGTGGCTCGCTCTATTGTTCCAGAGAACGGAGTCTTAGTCATCTTGCCCATGAGGCATGGTCCGCAAGTATCAAGTGATTCCAAAAGACCATCAGCATGGAGTTTCTTCATGTGCTTTACACCAATATGACCTAAACGACAGTGTCACAAATAATTTGCACTATCATTATTAACTTTGCATCTTTTGGCTTCAATATTATGAATATGTGTATCACTATGATCGAGATTCAACAAAAATAGACCACTCATCAAGGGTGCATGACAATAAAAGATATTAATCATATAAATAGAACAACCATTATTCTCTGATTTAAATGAATAACCGCCTCGCATCAAACAAGATCCAGAATAATGTTCATGCTCAACGCTGGCACCAAATAACAATTATTCAGGTCTAAAAACTAATCCTGAAGGTAGATGTAGAGGTAGCGTACCGACAGCGATCACATCGACCTTGGAACCATTTCCGACGCGCATTGTCGCCTTGTCCTTAGCCAATCTTTGTTTAATCTGTAGCCCATGTTTCGAGTTGCAAATATGAGCAACAGAACCAGTATCAAATACCCAGGCGCTACTATGAGCATTAGTAAGGTACACATCAATAACATGTATATCAAATATACCTTTCACTTTGCCATCCTTCTTATCCACCAAATACTTGGGGCAGTTTCGCTTCCAGTGACCAGTCCCTTTGCAGTAGAAGCACTCAGTTTCAGGCTTAGGTCCTGACTTGGGCTTCTTCCTGGGATCAGCAACTTGTTTGCTATTCTACTTGAAGTTTCCCTTCTTCCCTTTGCCCTTTTTCTTGAAACTAGTGGTCTTGTTAACCATCAAGACTTGATGCTCCTTCTTGATTTCTACCTCCGCAGCTTTAAGCATCATGGAGAGCTCGGGAATTGTCTTTTCCATCCCTTGCATGATATAGTTCATCACAAAGCCTTTATAGTTCGTGACATTGATTGAAGAACTATGTCGATGACACTATCATCGGGAAGATTAACTCCGAACTGAGTCAAGTGGTTATGGTACCCAGACATTCTGAGTATGTCTTCACTGACAGAACTGTTCTCCTCCATCTTGCAGCTATAGAACTTGTTGGAGACTTCATATCTCTCAACTCGGGCATTTACTTGAAATATTAACTTCAACTCCTGGAACATCTCATATGCTCCATAACGTTCAAAACGTCTTTGAAGTCCCGATTCTAAGCCGTAAAGCATGGCACACTGAACTATCGAGTAGTCATCAGCTTTAGTCTGCCAGACGTTCATAACGCCCGGAGTTGCTCCTGCAGCAGGTCTTACATCTAGCGGTGCTTCCAAGACGTAATCCTTATGTGCAGCAATGAGGATAATCCTCAAGTTACGGACCTAGTATGTGTAGTTGCTACCATCATCTTTCAACTTAGATTTCTCTAGGAACGCATTAAAATTCAAGGGAATGGTAGCACGGGTGAGGGAGTCCTGGATTAGGGGGTCTCCGGACAGCCGGACTATCTCCATTGGTCGGACTGTTAGACTATGAAGATACAAGATTGAAGACTTCGTCTCGTGTCCGGATGGGACTCTACTTGGCGTGGAAGGCAAGCTAGGCAATACATATATGGATATCTCCTCCTTTGTAACCAACCTTGTGTAACCCTAACCCTCTCCGGTGTCTATATAAACCGAAGGGTTTTAGTCCATAGGACAACATACAATCATACCATAGGCTAGCTTCTAGGGTTTAGCCTCTCTGATCTCGTGGTAGATCTACTCTTGTAACACCCATATCATCAATATTAATCAAGCAGGATGTAGGGTTTTACCTCCATCAAGAGGGACCGAACCTGGGTAAAACTTCGTGTCCCTGCCTCCTGTTACCATCCGGCCTAGACGCACAATTCAGGACCCCCTACCCGAGATCCGCCGGTTTTGACACCGACAACGGGCCATTGATCTACAACAACATAGATATGCAAAAACTATCAGGACTAAGTTCATGATAAATTAAAGTTCAATTATTCATATTACTTAAGAACTCCCACTTAGATAGACATCCCTCTAGTCATCTAAATGATCACGTGATCCATATCAACTAAACCATGTCCGATCATCACGTGAGATGGAGTAGTTTTCAATGGTGAACATCTCTATGTTGATCATATCTACTATATGATTCACATTCGACCTTTCGGTCTCGGTATTCCGAGGCCGTATCTGCATATGTTAGGCTCATCAAGTTTAACCTGAGTATTCCGCACGTGCAAAAATGTCTTGCACCCGTTGTATGTGAACGTAGAGCTTATCACACCCAATCATCACGTGGTGTCTCGGCACAACGAACTGTAGCAACGGTGCATACTCAGGGAGAACACTTATACCTTGAAATTTTGTGAAGGATCATCTTATAATGCTACCGCCGTACTAAGCAAAATAAGATGCATAAAAGATAAGCATCACATGCAAACAAAATATGTGACATGGTATGGCCAGAATCATCTTGTGCCTTTGATCTCCATCTCCAAAGCACCGTCATGATCTCCATCGTCACCAGCTTGACACCTTGATCTCCATCGTAGCGTCGTTGTCGTCTCGCTAACTATTGCTTCTACAACTATCGCTACCCCTTAGCAATAAAGTAAAGCAATTACATGGCAATTGCATTTCATACAATAAAGCGACAACCATAAGGCTGCTGCCAATTGCCGATAACTTCTACAAAACATGATCATCTCATACAACAATTTACATCTCATCACGTCTGATAACCCACAAGTATAGGGGATCGCAACAATTTTCGAGGGTAGAGTATTCAACCCAAATTTATTGATTCGACACAAGGGGAGCCAAAGAATATTCTCAAGTATTAGCAGCTGAGTTGTCAATTCAACCACACCTGGAAACTTAGTATCTGCAGCAAAGTGTTTAGTAGCAAAGTAATATGATAGTAGTGGTAACGATAGCAAAAGGTAATGATAACAAAAGTAATATTTTTGGTATTTTGTAGTGATTGTAACAATAGCAATAGAAAAGTAAATAAGCGGAGAACAATATATGGAAAGCTCGTAGGCAATGGATCGGTGATAGAGAATTATGCCGGATGTGGTTCATCATGTAACAGTCATAACCTAGGGTGATATAGAACTAGCTCCAATTCATCAATGTAATGTAGGCATGTATTCCGAATATAGTCATACGTGCTTATGGGAAAGAACTTGCATGACATCTTTTGTCCTACCCTCCCATGGCAGCAGGGTCCTAGCGGAAACTAAGGGATATTAAGGCCTCCTTTTAATAGAGTACCAGACCAAAGCATTAACGCATAGTGAATACATGAACTCCTCAAACTACGGTCATCACCGGGAGTGGTCCCGATTATTGTCACTTCAGGGTTGCCGGATCATAACACATAGTAGGTGACTATAGACTAGCAAGATAGGATCAAGAACTCTCATATATTGATGAAAACATAATAGGTTCAGATCTGAAATCATGGCACTCGGGCCCTAGTGACAAGCATTAAGCATAGCAAAGTCATAGCAACATCAATCTCAGAACATAGTGGATACTAGGGATCAAACCCTAACAAAACTAACTCGATTACATGATAAATCTCATCCAACCCATCACCGTCCAGCAAGCCTATGATGGAATTACACACGCACGGCGGTGAGCATCATGAAATTGGTGATGGGGGATGGTTGATGATGACGACTGCGACGGATTCCCCTCTCTGGAGCCCCGAACGGACTCCAGATAAGCCCTCCCGAGAGGTTTTAGGGCTTGGCGGCGGCTCCATATCGTAAAACGCGATGAATCCTTCTTCTTAATTTTTTCTCCCTGAAAGTGAATATATAGAGTTGGAGTTGAGGTCGGAGGAGCTCCAGGGGGGCCACGAGGTTGGGGGCGCGCCCAGGGGGGCAGGCGCGCCCCCACCCTCGTGGCTAGGGTGTGGGCCCCCAGGTCTTGATCTTTTGCCAGTATTTTTATTATTTCCAAAAATACGCTCCGTTGAGTTTCAGGTCATTCCGAGAACTTTTGTTTCTGCACATAAATAACACCATGGCAATTCTGCTGAAAACAGCGTCAGTCCGGGTTAGTACCATTCAAATCATGCAAGTTAGAGTCCAAAACAAGGGCAAAAGTGTTTGGAAAAGTAGATACGATGGAGACGTATCAACGTCTTGACCATATCACATCACAACATGCCCTGCCAAAACAAGTTAGACGTCCTCTACTTTGTTGTTGCAAGTTTTACGTGGCTGCTATGGGCTTCTAGCAAGAACCATTCTTACCTACGCATCAAAACAACAACGATTTGTCGTCAAGTGTGTTGTTTTAACCTTCAACAAGGACCAGCCATAGTCAAATTCGATTCAACTAAAGTTTGAGAAACATACACCCGACAGCCACCTGTGTGCAAAAGCACGTCGGTAGAACCAGTCTCATGAACGTGGTCATGTAATGTTGGCCCAGGCCGCTTCATCCAACAATACCACCGAATCAAAATAAGACATTGGTGGTAAGCAGTATGACTATTATCGCCTAGAACTCTTTGTGTTCTACTCATGCATATCATCTACGCATAGACCTGGCTCGGATGCCACTGTTGGGGAACGTAGCATGCAATTTCAAAAAAATTCCTACGATCACACAAGATCTATCTAGGAGATGCATAGCAACGAGAGGGGGAGAATGTGTCCACGTACCCTCGTAGACCGAAAGCCAAAGCGTTAGGTTAACGCAGTTGATGTAGTCGAACGTCTTCACGATCCAACCGATCAAGTACCGAACGTACGGCACCTCTGAGTTCAGCACACGTTCAGCTCAATGACGTCCCTTGAACTCTTGATCCAGCAGAGGGTCGAGGGAGATTTCCATCAGCACGACGGCGTGGTGACGGTAATGGTGACGTGATCTGCACAGGGCTTCGCCTAAGCACTATGACGCTATGACCCGAGGAGTAAATTGTGGAGGGAGGCACCACACACGGCTAAGAGAACAATTGATGTGCCTTTGGGGTGAACCCCACCCCTGTATATAAAGGAGGGGAGGAGGAGGAGGCCGGCCTAGAGGGGGCGCGCCAAGGGGGGAGTCCTACTAGGACTCCTAGTCCTAGTAGGATTCGCCCCCCCCCCCTTCCATTCTTCACCGGAGGGAAAAGGGAGGAGAGGGAAAGGGGGCACCGCCCCCTCCCCTAGTCCAATTTAGACTGCCATGGGGGGCGTGGCCAGCCCTTGCGGCCCTCCTCTCTCCACTAAGGCCCATGTAGGCCTATTAATTCCCTCGGGGGGTTTGGTAACCCCTCGGTACTCCAGTAAAATACCTGAATCACTTGGAACCATTCCGATGTCCGAATACTACCTTCAAATATATGAATCTTTACCTCTCGACCATTTTGAGACTCCTCGTCATGTCTGTGATCTCATCTGGGACTCTGAAAAAAATCGGTCAACAAAACATATAACTCATAATACAAATCGTCATGGAACGTTAAGCGTGCGGACCCTACGGGTTCGAGAACTATGTAGACATGACCGAGACACATCTCCGGTCAATAACCAATAGTGGAACCTAGATGCTCATATTGGTTCCTACATATTCTATGAAGATCTTTATCGGTCAAATCGCAATAACAACATACATTATTCCCTTTGTCATCGGTACGTTACTTGCCCGAGATTCGATCGTCGGTATCATCATACCTAGTTCAATCTCGTTATCGGCAAGTCTCTTTACTCGTTCCGTAATACATCATCCCACAACTAACTCATTAGTTACATTTCTTGCAAGGCTTACAATGATGTGCATTACCGAGAGGGCCCAGGGATACCTCTCTGATACTCGGAGTGACAAATCCTAATCTCGATCTATGCCAACCCTACAAACACCTCCGAAGACACCTGTAGATCATCTTATAATCACCCAGTTACGTTGTGATGTTTGATAGCACACAAGGTGTTCCTCCGGTATTCGGGAGTTGCATAATCTCATAGTCAGAGGAATATGTATAAGTCATGAAGAAAGCAATAGCAATAAAACTTAACGATCATTATGCTAAGATAATGGATGGGTCTTTTCCATCACATCATTCTCTAATGATGTGATCCCGTTCATCAAATGACAACACATGTCTATGGTCAGGAAACTTAACCATCTTTGATTAACGAGGTAGTCAAGTAGAGGCATACTAGGGACAGTCTGTTTTGTCTATGTATTCACACATGTACTAAGTTTCCGGTTAATACAATTCTAGCATGAATAATAAACATTTATCATGATATAAGGAAATATAAATAACAAATTTATTATTGCCTCTAGGGCATATTTCCTTCATATAGGTAGGTACGGTGGACTCATATGGGACAACTTTGGGTTTATGGAAGTGGATGCATGTCACACCCACGATGCGGCTATATCTCCCACGTGTCGAAGCATGACTTAGAGGCATAACCGCATTGTAAGCAATGTCGCAAGAGGGGTAATCTTTACACATCCAATGTACTGAATAAGGAAAGAGATACATAGTTGGCTTACAATCGCCACTTCACATAATACATGAATATAGCATTACAACATCCAGATACAATCAAGGTCTGACTACGGAACCAAAATAAAAGAAGACCACCCCTAATGCTACAGATCCCCGATCGCCCCAACTGGGCTCCACTACTGATCAACTGAAACGAAACAACACAATGAACGAGATCTTCATCGAGTTCCTCCCCGAGCTCAGTTGCGTCACCTGCACGATATCATCGGCACCTGCAAGCTGGTTTTGGAAGTATTTGTGAGTCACGGGGACTCAGCAATCTCACACCCTCGCGATCAAGACTATTTAAGCTTATAGGAAGGGTAAAAAGGTATGAGGTGGAGCTGCAGAAAGCACTAGCATATATGGTGGCTAACATACGCAAATGAGAGAGAGAAGAGAGAGAAAAGCACGTTCGAGAAACTAAGATCAAGAAGTGATCCTAGACTACTTACGTTCAAGCATAACTCCAACACCGTGTTCACTTCCCGGACTCCGCCGGAAAGAGACCATCACGGCTACACACGCGGTTGATCCATTTTAATTAAGTTAAGTTTCAAGTTTTCTACAACCGGACATTAATAAATTCCCATCTGCCCATAACCACGGGCACGGCTTTTGAAAGTTCAAATCCCTGCAGGGGTGTCCCAACTTAGCCCATCACAAGCTCTCACGGTCAACGAAGGATATTACTTCTCCCAAGACAATCCGATCAGACTCGGAATTCCGGTTACAAGACATCTCGACAATGGTAAACTAAACCAGCAAAGCCACCCGATGCGCCGACAATCCCGATAGGAGCTGCACATATCTCGTTCTCAGGGCAACACCGGATGAGACTAGCTACGAGTAAAACCAGCCCTCGAGTTTCCCCGAGGTGGCCCCGCAGGCAGCTCAGTTCGGACCAACACTTAGAGAAGCACTGGCCCGGGGGGGTTAAAATAAAGATGACCCTTGAGTCTGCAGAACCCAAGGGAAGGTGGTAGGTTGTTAGTGCAAATGGTAAAAACCAAGGTTGGGCCTTGCTGGAGGAGTTTTATTCAAGGCAAATTGTCAAGGGGTTCCCATTATAACCCAACCGTGTAAGGAACGCAAAATCAAGGAACATAACACCGGTATGACGGAAACTAGGGCGGCAAGAGTGGAACAAAACACCAGGCATAAGGCCGAGCCTTCCACCCTTTACCATGTATATAGATGCATTAATTAAATAAGAGATATTATGATATCCCAATAAATATCCATGTTCCATCAAGGAACAAACTCCAATCTTCACCTGCAACTAACAACGCTATAAGAGGGGCTGAGCAAAGCGATAACATAGCCAAACAACCGTTTGCTAGGACAAGGTGGGTTAGAGACTTGGCTTAGCAATATGGGAGGCATGATAAGCAAGTGGTAGGTATCGTAGCATAGGCATAGCAAAAGAGCGAGCAACTAGCAAGCAAAGATAGAAGTGATTTCGAGGGTATGGTCATCTTGCCTGCAAAGATCTCCGAGAAGACGAAAAGCTTGATCCTCGTAAACATTATCAACAGGTCCCTCGATCACGAACTCGTCTCCCGGCTCTACCCAAAGAAAGAACACAGGCAAAGGGGACAACAATCAACCACGGTGCAATGCACAAGCAACATGATGCAAAACATGGCATGATATGCGGGATGTGATATGTGATGCATATGCATGCTTCGGAAAGGAAAGATTGAACCTGGCCTCAACTTGGAAATCCAAGAGTGCCACTGGAAAGAGGAGTTGATTTCGTCGAAATCGATATAAAGATCACCGGAATCGGATGCACGGTTTGGGAATGACAAGCAAAACAAATATGGCACCGGTCTACGATTAACAGCACGAGACCATCTAAATGCATCAAGAACAACATGCTACAGCACTCTAACATAACAACAAAGCACATGTAAGGGATCCACTCAAGATGCATGACAAAAGATAAACACTGAGCTATGGCTAATTCACTCAATAGCAGGTTCAAACAAGCATGGCAAAAGTGCAAAAGATATCAGGTTACAGACTTAGAGAAAATAACATGTCAGGAATTTAACATCAGGAAGCAATGTTTAGAGCAAGATAACAACATGCTATAGGAACATATCATGGCAAAGCAAGGCATGGCATGAAGCTACTCAAAGCATACAACAAAAGTCCCTTACTGACCATAAGCCAAAAGGGATCAGAAAATACAAAGGCATCCATGTGAACATAGCAATTATCATTAATAGATTCAGACTTAGCAGAAAACTGGAACATGGCAAAACAGATATTAAGTACGCATGTTTACGAGCTCGATGCACTCACCACAAGGCATTGCATGACAAGCTAAGCATACACCCAGCAAGTAGACATGGCATAGAAGCTAAACATGGCAAGAACAACAACATAGCATGCATGGATCAACTACAACAAGCTCGGCAAAAATGATTAACATGTAAACATTCTGCCAGGAACATTTTATAGCAAAAGTAGAGCTCGATTGACTCAAGATATGGTGCTCCATAATTGCAAACAAAGACATGGATGGAAAGAGCACAACAATATCTACAAAACATCCTTACTGATCATGCTCAAAAGAGGCATGGATCACTCTGTAGCAACATGGATACATGGCATAAAAATATTGACAGGGCAAAGACGTCTAAGTCCCTGAAATCAGCAACATCACGAGAGCTACTCTGCATGCTTGTGCTAGTCACCACAGAGATCACAAAAATACATGGCATACACCCTTGTAAAGATGGCATGGCATACTTCAAAACACATGTAGGGCTCAAGTTCATAGGAGGCACACTTAATCATGGCAAAAATGACAAATGTCCAATTACTGACAAGAATCTGAAACTAATATAAACTAGCACACTTGCAACAGCATTTAGGGCATCAAGATGAACTCAAATGAACATGGTGCAATGGGATGAAATGAAGTACTCGTTGAGACGAACAATTTGATATGCTACACGCCCAAAACGGAGCCACGGATGCAAAGTTATGATGCGATGAAAAATGCAAAAAAAAATCAGGATCTGGGACTTGGAGAAATTATACCACTCCGAGAACGGATCTAGGGTTTGCATGGTTTTCAAAGCGGTGGCGGATCTGGCCGGTGCGGGGCTCCAGCAAGGAGAGCGGCGACTCCGGTGATGTGGCAGCGGGGCGCGCCGGAGGGTGGTCGGGGCCGGGCAGGTCCGGCCATGCCTCGCCAGATCCGGCCGGTTTCCGGTGATGGGCGACGTAGGAGACGCGGGGCAGGGCAGCCGGCGAACTCCGGGCGGCGCGAGCGGGCGGCGAGCGGCGCGGCAAAAGATGGCGGCGGCGCACAGCGATCGAGGCAGCGGCGGCGAGGCGCACGGCGGCCGACGGACGGCGGGCGGCGAGCCTTGGGCGGAGGAAGATCCCGGGCGCGGGCGGCGGCGCTGGGATGGGCCGGGCCGCGCGGGCCGACGGCGGGGCTGGAGGAGAGAGAGGGCGGCGGTGGTGATGTGGCACGCCGTGGTTGGCTGTGGCGGGCAGCGCGGACATGTCCATCGGCGGGGAAGAAATGTCCGGCGGCGCGGAGAGATGGTAGACTAGGGTTTCGTCCGCGAATTTTGGAGGGGACCACATATATATAGGTAGAGGGAGCTAGGAGAGTCCAAATGAGGTGCGGTTTTCGGCCACGCGATCGTGATCGAACACCGAGAGGATGGAGGAGGTTTTGGTGGGTTTTGGGCCACTTTGGAGGGGTGTTGGGCTGCAACACACATGAGGCCTTTACGGTCCCTCGGTTAACCGTTGGAGTATCAAACGTAGTTCAAATGGCACGAAACTTGACAGGCGGTCTACCGGTAGTAAACCAAGGCCGCTTGGCAAGTCTCGGTCCAATCCGAGAACGTTTAACACCCACACATGAAAAGAGGTAGAAAGGGACACCGGAGGACATAGGAGCGCCGGAATGCAAAACGGACAACGGGGAAAATGCTCGAATGCATGATACGAACACGTATGCAAATGAAATGCACATGATGACATGATATGAAATGCATGACACACAAGAACATGACAAGGCAAAAGCAGCGAATAACTGAAAGACACATGGCGCATCGGTCTCAGGGCGTCACAATGCACAAGCAGTATTCCCACTTAGTACAAGTGAAGGCTAGCAAAATATTGAGGAGCGACCAACTAGAGAGCGACAACAGTCATAAACATGTATTGAGATTAACCAACATTGAGTGCAAACATGAGTAGGATATAAATCACCATGAACATAAATATCGTGGAGGCTATGTTGATTTTGTTTCAACTACATGTGTGAGCATGTGCCAAGTCAAGCCACTTAAATCATTCAAAGGAGGTTACCATCCTATCATACCACGTCACAACCATTTTAAATGCATGTTGGCACGCAAGGTAAACCATTATATACCCCTAGCTAATTAAGCATGGCATGAGTGACTATAATCTCTAATTGTCATTGCAAACATGTTTCATTCATAATTGGCTGAATCAAGAACGATGAACTAATCATATTTACAAAAACAAGATAGGTCGAGTTCATACCAGCTTTTCCCTCATCTCAATCATTTCATCAAATATTGTCATTATTGCCTTTCACTTGCACGACCGAATAGTGTGGATAATAATAATAGTGCCCGTGTATTGGACTAAGCTGGAATCTGCAACATTTATTCAAAGGAGAAGACAAGCTAATATGGGCTATTTGTTAGATCAACAATAATGCATATGACAGTCACTCATCATTTTCAACGTGGTCTTCTCCACTCGACCCAAAGAAAGGAAAAAGAATTTCAAATAAACACACTGAAATGTTTTTGGAGTTTTTGTTTTTCTGAAAAAATAAAAAGTAAGAATGAGAAAAACTATTTACATGGGAAAGCTCCCAACAAGCAAAAGAAGAACGGGACATCTTTTGGGGTTTTCTTTTATACTACTACTAAATAAATATGGAAATGAAACTAAAAAGAAACTACAACTAATTTTTTTGAATTTTCTCAAAGTTTTTCAAACACACGAGAAGAAAGCGGGAAAAGGTAAATAAACTACCATGGATGATACAATGAAAAATTATGAACACTGACAACTGGACTGAGTGTGTGAATATAAATGTAATGTCGGTGAGAAATATGTACTCCCCCAAGGTTAGGTGTTTCGCCTAAGTTGGTCTAGGCCCACGACTGGCCTGGCGGATATCCAAAGTTGTAGTCAGGGTTGTACTGAGATGCGACAGCTACTGCCTGAAGGGCTGCAGCATGGAGGCGAGCGGCCTCCACCTCTCTCTCATACTCGTTCGCCTCCTCTCTGGTTATAAAATATCTCCCTCTGACCTGAAAGTTAAAGAAGGAAGTAGCAGGAAGAGTAATATGGACAACACATTGTCGGTCAAAGATTAATCGGTAGAGGAGGGACTGTTCATTCCTCACAAGAGACTGATAGCGTACTAAAGCATTATAATCAAGAAAAGCAGGTGGTAACTCAATGTCATTCTCCCTTATGGGTACCTCAAGATAATTAGCTAAACGGGTGGCATAAATTCCACCAAAGAGATCTCCATCTTTACCATTAAGGTGTAACCTCCTCGCAAAAATAGCCCTAAATTATATCGCTTATCACCCAACACTACACGCTTGAGGACACTAAGATCAGATGCACAAAGGTGGCTATGATCATGTTTACCATTAATGCATCTATCTATGAAGAGAGCAAAAAAATGTACAGCAGGAAATTGAATGCTCCCCATGGAGGCTTGTGTGATATTTCTAGTTTCTCCTACAGTGATGCTAGCAAGGAAATCATTGTATTCAGTTTTGCAAGTCTCACTAAGAATGCCCCATTGTGGGATTTTGCATTCATCACTAAAATCTTCTAGGTCCATGGTATAAGATTTATCATAAAGATCAAACGGGACAGTATGAGTATTGAGTTGGGATGTAAATTTAAATCTTCGCACAAATGAATCAGTGAGGTGATAGTATTGCTGGCACTTATCTAACACTAAGTCCTCCAGGCCAGCATTTTGTACGTATGCATCAAATTCATCTTTGAAACCTGCATGAACCATGAATTCATCCAACGGCCATTCACAAGGCCGCACTTGAGCATCCCTTGGTGGTTCAAGGTCTGGTTCACGTATCACGAGCCTCGGTGCTTGCTTCCTCGAGGAAACACCTTGGTACATTTTCCTAAACATTTTTCTTCCTCTGAAAAATTTCTGAAATTTTTAGTGACTCAAAATAAAAGTGAAGAAAACTCAATAAAATTGATAGCAACTACTCCTACAAGTGTCTAGAGGCTATATCATGCATCAAAAACTACTTTAGACCATCTAAATTTGACATGCAAGCTCAAGAACAAGGTCACCACAGCAGCAAAAATTTGCAATAAATAAAGCACTAGAACAAAAATTATTGGACCATTTGTAACGCCCTCGATGCGGCTATATCTCCCACGTGTCGAAGCACGACTTAGAGGCATAACCGCATTGAAAGCAATGTCACAAGTGAGGTAATCTTCACACAACCCATGTAATACATAAGGGAAAGAGATACATAGTTGGCTTACAATCGCCACTTCACACAATTACATGATTAAAGCATTACATCAACCAAATACACTCAAGGTCCGACTACGGAACCAAAATAAAATAAGACTACCCCAAATGCTACACAGATCCCCGATCGACCCCAACTGGGCTCGACTACTGATCAACTAGAACGAAACAACACAAAGGGCAGGATCTTCATCGAGCTCCTCCTTGAGCTTTGTTGCGTCATCTGTACGGTAACCTCGACACCTGCAAGCTGGTTTTGGAAGTATCTGTGAGTCACGGGGACTCAGCAATCTCACACCCTCGCGATCAAGACTATTTAAGCTTATGGATAAGGTAAAGGTATGATGTGGAGCTGCAGCAAGCGACTAGCATATTAGGTGTCTAACATACGCAAATGAGAGCGAGAAGAGAAGGCAAAGCGCGATCGAGAAACTATGATCAAGAAGTGATCCTAGAACAACCTATGTCAAACATAACTCCAACACCGTGTTCACTTCCCGGACTCCGCCGGAAAGAGACCATCACGGTTACACACGCGGTTGATGTGTTTTAATTAAGATCAACTTCAGGTTTTCTACAACCGGACATTAACAATTTCCCATCTGCCCATAACCGCGGGCACGGCTTTCGAAAGTTCAAATCCCTGCAGGGGAGTCCCAACTTAGCCCATGACAAGCTCTCACGGTCAACGAAGGATATTCCTTCTAGCGGGAAGACCCGATCAGACTCAGAATCCCGGTTAGAGCATTACTAGTAGAACCCTCAAACCCTCGAACCCTCACTAGCGTTTTAAGGGTCCAAAAATGATCCTTTTGTGCACTTTTACGGGTTGAAAAACATGGGCAAAGATTAGAACCCTCAAACCCAACCCTTATAACGGAATATTCCCCATGAACGACGTTGTCGTTGCGCGCGGGAGGTCGACGGGGCGGCCACCGGCGACGGGGGCGACTAGCAGCGGCGGTCGCGGGCGTGGGCGCGGGAGTTGGGAGGATTTTTCCCTCCCGCGCGAGTATAACCGCCAAATGAGGGTTGGGGTAGGTTTTGCTCCCCAACCCTTACTTTTGAGGATTGGGAGAGGGTTTGAGGGTTGGACGTTTAAAAAAATTTGAGGGTTTGAGGGTTAAGGGGTTCTAGTCTACGGCTTTTTTTCGACGAAAACTATAAAAAACGCAGTTATTTTTAGGGGTTTGAGGGTTTGAGGGCTCTACTAGTAATGCTCATACAAGACATTTCAACAAGGTAAAACTAATCCAGCAACACCGCCCGAATGTGCCGACAAATCCCGATAGGAGCTGCACATATCTCTTTCTCAGGGCACACTCAGATTGTCCAAGGTACGGGTAGGCCAGCCCAGAGTTGCCACTGGTGGCCACCGGCAGCTGACAGGTTGGACCAACACTCAGAGGAGCACTGGCCCGGGGGGTAAAATAATGATGACCCTTGAGTCTTCAGAACCCAAGGGAAAGAAAAGGCTAGGTGGCAAATGGTAAGACCAAGGTTGGGCATTGCTGGAGGAGTTTTATTCAAGGCGAACTATCAAGTGGTTCCCATTATTACCTGTAACACCCCGGATGTAACTTTCCCAATTTGTACTCCAAATCTTGCCGTTTCCGGCATTAAGTTATTTTATTTCTCGGGTTCGGGTCTTTGTCTCCGTGTGTTGTTGTCATTGTCATGCTTCTCATATCATGTCATCATGTGCATTGCATTTTCATACGTGTTCATCTCATGCATTCGAGCATTTTCCCCGTTGTCCGTTTTGCATTCCGGCGCTTCGTTCCCCTCCAGTGGTCATTTCTACCTTTGTTTTGTGTGTGGGGATTAAACATTTCCGGATTGGACCGAGACTTGCCAAGCGGCCTTGGTTTACTACCGGTAGACCGCCTGTCAAGTTTCGTATCATTTGGACTTCGTTTGACTCCAACGGTTAACCGAGGGACCGAAAAGGCCTCGTGTGTGTTGCAGCCCAACACCCCTCCAATTTGGCCCAAAACCCACCTAAGCCTTCTCCATCATCTAGATCGTTTGATCACGATCGCGTGGCCGAAAACCGCACCTCATTTGGACTCTCCTAGCTCCCTCTACCTATAAAATAGCATCTTCCCCGAAATTTCCGGATCAAACCCTACCCTAACCTTCCCCTCGCGCCACCGGACGTTTCCCCTCCACCGAACGGACATGTCCGCCCCCGCCGCCGACCACTCGTGACGTGACACATCACCGCCGCCACCGCCACTCCCGCTGAGGCCCACTCGGGCCCGAGGCCGGCCCTCCCGCCGCCGATCCGGGCCACAGGCAGCGCCTCCTCGCTCGCGGCTTCTTCCCCGACGCCGTCGCCCGCTACGCCCCGCTCCCGCGCCGCCGCAGCTCCGCCGCCCGCCGCCCGCACCGTCCGCAGCCGCCCGGAGCCGCCGTGCCACCTCGCCGCCCCGGCCACCGCCGCCCCGTCCTCTTCCTCCCCTCGGCCGCCTCCTCCTCCCTCTACTCCGGCCGCCGCACGGCCAACGACGCCGGCGAGATCCCGGCGAACCTCGGGGCACGTGCAAACCCTAGATCTGGGAGGTTGAATTTCTTCTAAGTCCCCAAATTCTCAGATCCAAGTGCTCATGTTCATAGCCTCGTAACTTTGCATCCGTAGCTCCATTTTTGACATATAGCATATCAAAATGTTCATCTCGGAGAGTACATCATTTCATTCCATTGCATCATTTTCATTTGAGTTCATCTTGATGCCCGAAATACTGTTAGAAGAGGGCTACTTGAGATATTTGTCAGATCTGCTACTCCATTTAGCTTTTTGTCATTTTTGCCATGATTATTGTGTGCATGATATGCCCATGAGTTCTACATATGTTTTGTTAAGGGTTTTGTCATCTTTCCAGAGGTGCAACCCATGTATTTTTGTGATGTGTGTGGTGTCTAGCACAAGCTTGCCAAGTGGTGCACTTGGGAATTCTGTTTTCAGGGACTTAGCATGTCCACTAAGTCCTTGATCTATTTATCTCATATGGCCATATGTTCATGTTGTTTCCTAGTGATCCGTGCCTCTTTTGAGGATGATCAGTAAGGATGTTTTGTTAATCTTGTAGTGCTCTATCCATCCATGTCTTTGTTTGCAATTATGGAGCACCCTAGCTTGAGTCAATCGAGCTCTACTTTTGCTACTTTGTGAATCTAGGCAGATTGTCAACTTGTTTGCAATTTTGCCGATGATGTTGTAGTTGATCCGTGCATGCTATGCTACTGTTCTTGCCATGACTAGCTTGCATTTTGTGTATTCTTGATGGATGTATGCTTAGATTGTCATGACTTGCACCGTAGTGAGTGCACCGAGCTCGTAAACATGCCTACTTGATATCTATTTTCAGCATGCTCCAGTTTTCACTAAGTCTGAAAACTGATTATGTTTTTGCTATGTTCACATGCTTGCAATTGTATTTTCTGATCCCTTTTGGCTCAAGGTCACTAAGGGATTTTTGTTAAGATCTTTGAGTAGCTCCATGCCATGTTTTACTTTGCCATGTTCAGGTCCTGTAGCATGTAGTTTCGTTGCTCCGAAGTGTGCTACCCGATCTGAAATTCCAGACAAGTGTTAATTTCACTAAGTCTGAGATCTGTTTGCCATATGCATTTTTGCCATGCTTGTTTGAACCTGTTAATGGATGAATTGGCCGTAGCTCAGTGCTAGACTTTTGTTAAGCATCTTGTATGCATCCCTGCCATGTATTTTGTTGTCATGTTTGGGTGCTGTAGCATGTTCATCTCATTGCATTTAGATGGCTACTTGCTGTAAATCGCAGACCGGTGTCATATTTGAATCGCTTGCCATTTCCAAACCGTAACTCCGATTCCGGCGTTCTTTATATCGTTTTCAAGCAATTTCATCTCATATTTCCATTGGCACACTTGGATTTCCAAGTTGAGTCCAGGTTCTTGCATTTCTTGTCACATCTTGCATAAGCATCCCGCATCGCATCCCGCATAGCATATCATCTTTGCATCATATTGTTTGATCCTTGCACGTGGTTGATTGTGTCCTTGTTGCTTGTTTGTCTTGTTTGGGTAGAGCTGGGAGACAAGTTCGCTAACGAGGAGCCCATTGAGTTTGCTTTCGAGGATCCAGTCAACTATGACAACTGTGCAGGCAAGATGATCATACCCTCGAAATCACTACTATCTTTGCTATGCTAGATTGCTCGCTCTTTTGCTATGCCAATTCTACGATGCCTACCACTTGCTTTCAAGCCTCCCAAATTGCCATGTCAAACCTCTAACCCACCATGTCCTAGCAAACCGTTGATTGGCTATGTTACCGCTTTGCTCAGCCCTTCTTATAGCGTTGCTAGTTGCAGGTGAAGATTGGAGGTCGTTCCCTGTTGGAACATTTATTTACTTGTTGGGATATCATTATATTGCTATGTTATCTTAATGCATCTATATACTTGGTGAAGGGTGGAAGGCTCGGCCTCTCGCCTAGTGTTTTGTTCCACTCTTGCCGCCCTAGTTTCCGTCATATCGGTGTTATGTTCCCGGATTTTGCGTTCCTTACGCGGTTGGGTTATAATGGGAACCCCTTGATAGTTCGCCTTGATTAAAGCTTTTCCAGCAATGCCCAACCTTGGTTTTACCATTTGCCACCTAGCCTCTTTTTCCCTTGGGTTTCCGGAGCCCGAGGGTCATCTTATTTAAACCCCCCCCCACCCGGGCCAGTGCTCCTCTGAGTGTTGGTCCACCTGTCAGCTGCCGGTGGCCACCAGGGGCAACTCTGGGCTGGCCTACCCATACCTAAGACAATCTGAGTGTGCCCTGCGAAAGAGATATGTGCAGCTCCTATCGGGATTTGTCGGCACATTCGGGCGGTGTTGCTGGTCTTGTTTTAACCTGTCGAAGTCTCTTGAGGAACCGAGATACCGAGTCTGATCGGAACGTCTTGGGAGGAGGTCTATTCCTTCGTTGACCGTGAGAGCTTGTCATGGGCTAAGTTGGGACTCCCCTGCAGGGATTTGTACTTTCAAAAGGCCCGCGGTTATGGGCAGATGGGAATTTGTTAATGTCCGGTTGTAGATAACTTGAACCTTAACTTAATTAAAATGAATCAACTGAGTGTGTTACCGTGATGGCCTCTTCTCGGCGGAGTCCGGGAAGTGGACACGGTGTTGGAGTAATGTTTGCGCAGGTTGTTCTCTAGTTTCTCGCTCGCGCTTTGCCTCCTCTTCTCGCTCTCTTTTGCGAATAAGTTAGCCACCCTATTTGCTAGTCGCTTGCTGCAGCTCCACATATTTACCTTGCCTTACCTATAAGCTTAAATAGTCTTGATCGCGAGGGTGCGAGATTGCTGAGTCCCTGTGGCTCACAGATTACTATTTCACCAGATGCAGGGCCTGATGATTCCGCTCCAGGAGACGCGCTTGAGCTCAAGTGGGAGTTCGACGAAGACTCTCAACGTTACTATGTTTCCTTTCCTGATGATCAGTAGTGGTGCCCAGTTGGGTGATCGGGACCGTGTCGCTTGTTGGGTTATCTTTTATTTTGGCGTCATAGTCGGGCCATGAGTTTTTGGATGATGTAATGTTATTTATGTACTTGATTGACGTGGCGAGTGTAAGCCACCTATGTTATCTCCCCTTTATGATTTATATTACATGGGATGTTGTGAAGATTGCCTAACTTGCGACATATGCCTTCAATGCAATTATGCCTCTAAGTCGTGCCTCGACACGTGGGAGATATAGTCGCATCGAGGGTGTTACATTACCCAACCGCGTAAGGAACGCAAAATCCGGGAACATAACACCGATATGACGGAAACTAGGGCGGCAAGAGTGGAACAAAACACCAGGCATAAGGCCGAGCCTTCCACCCTTTACCAAGTATATAGATGCATTAATTTAATAAGAGATATTGTGATGTCCCAACAAGTAAATATGTCCCAACAAGGAACAACATCTCCATGTTCCAACAAGGAACAAACTTCAATCTTCACCTGCAACTAACAACGTTATAAGAGGGGTTGAGCAAAGCGGTAACATAGCCAAACAACGGTTTGCTAGGACAAGGTGGGTTAGAGACTTGGTTCACAATATGGGAGGCATGATAAGCAAGTGGTAGGTATCGCAGCATAGGCATAGCAAAAGAGCGAGCAACTTGCAAGCAAAGATAGAAGTGATTTCGAGGGTATGGTCATCTTGCCTGAAATCTCGCAAGGAAGAAGAACGAGTCCATGAAGAAGACAAACGGACATAGACGAACGGGTCCTCACAAACGCGACGTTATCGGAACCAATCCGAAGAAGCAAACACCGGAAATAAGCACACAACATAGTAAACAACCAACACATGAACATGGAATGATATGCGGGATGCGGTATGCGATGCGTACGCATGATTTGCAAAGGAATGATTGAACCTGGGCATCAACTTGGAAATCCAAGAGTGCCACTGGAAAGATGAGATGATTTTGGTTGAAATCGATATAAAGATCACCGGAATCGGATGCACGGTTTGGAAATGGCAAGCAAAACAAATATGGCACCGGTCTGCGATAAACAGCAAATGACCATCTAAATGCATCAAGACAAATATGCTACAGCACTCAAACATGACAAAAAAATACATGGCAGGGGTCCACTCATGATGCTTAACAAAATATGAACACTGAGCTACGGCCAATTGATACATTAACAGGTTCAAACAAGCATGGCAAAAGTGCAAATGATAAACAGGTTTCAGACTTAGTGAAATTAACACAAGCCTGGAATTTCATATCAGGTAGCACACTTTGGAGCATGCAAACTATATGCTATAGGAACTTAACATGGAAAAGTAAAAGATGGCATGAAGCTACTCAAAGAGATTAACAAAAGTCCCTTAGTGACCTTGAGCCAAAAGGGATCATAAAATACAATTGCAAGCATGTGAACATGGCAAAAACATAATCAGATCCCAGACTTAGAGAAAAACTGGAACATGCAAATATGTTAACGAGTAGGCATGTTAACGAGCTCGGTGCACTCACTACAGAGCAAGGCATGACAATCTAAGCATACACCCATTAAGAATAAACATTATAACTAGACATGGCAAGAACAACAACATAGCATGCATGGATCAACAACAACATCCTCGGCAAAATCGCTAACAAGTAGACAATCTGCCAGGAATTATGAAATAGCAAAAGTAGAGCTCGATTGACTCAAGCTAGGGTGCTCTATAATTGCAAACAAGGACATGGATGGATAGAGCACCACAAGATTAACAAAACATCCTTACTGATCATCCTCAAAAGAGGCACGGATCACTAGGAAACAACATGAACATATGGCATATTGATAAAAACAGATCAAGGACTTAGTGAAATTCTAAGTCCCTGAAATCAGCATTAATGAATGCACTATTTTGCAAGCTTGTGCTATTCACCACACATATCACAAAAATACATGGATAGCACATCTGTAAAGATGGCAAAGCATATAACAAAACACATGTAGAGCTCAGGGGCATATCATGCACACAATAATCATGGCAAAAATGACAAATAGCTATTTGGTGCAGCAGATCTGACAATTATCTCAAGTAGCTCTCTTCCAACAGCATTTCGGGCATCAAGATGAGCCCAAATGAAAATGATGCAATGAGATGAAATGATATACTCTCTGAGACGAACATTTTGATATGTTACACGCTCAAAACGGAGCCACGGATGATGAATTATGATGCGATGAAAATGCCCAATAAAACTGGAATCCGGGGGACTTAGCCGAAATTATACCTCCCGAAACAGATCTAGGGTTTCGGGGCACGCCGATCGAGGCGGGGCCGGACCTTCGCCGGCGTTGAGGCAGGAGCGGCACGGGGAGGCGCGGGGAGGCCGTCCCGGCATGGATCTGGTCGGATCCGGCCGGCGGCGAGCTACGCGACGGCATAGGGGCGGCGCCGGCGACTTGGCGAGGCGGCGGCGGAGCTCCGCGCGGCGAGCTGCAGGGGATCCGGGGCGGCGCGGCTGCTGAGACGAGCACCGGCGTCCGAGCAGGAGACGGCGGCGCACATGGCGGCGCGGAGGTGGAGATGGCGGTCGGCGGGCGTGTACGGGCGGCGCTAGGCGGCAACGATGCACAGGCGCGGGGCGACGGCGGTTCGGGCCGCGCGGGCCGGATCTGGGCCGCGCGGGCCCGCGGCGGCGCGCGGTGGAGAACGGCGGCGGCGAGGACACTTGGCGGCTCCGAATTGGCGCAGGAGAGGCGGCGGACGTTGTCCGGCCGGAAACGGACATGTCCGGCCGGCGGAAGAGCGGGTTTTCTAGGGTTAGGGGTGGAGAGATCCGAAATTTCGGGGGGGAGACCTATATATATGCATAGGGGGAGCTAGGAGAGTCCAAATGAGGTGCGGTTTTCGTCCACGCGATCATGATCGAACGCTCTAGATGATGGAGAGGGTTTTAGTGGGTTTTGGGCCAAATTGGAAGGTTGTTGGGCTGCAACACACACGAGGCCTTCTCGGTCCCTTGGTTAACCGTTGGAGTATCAAACGAAGTCCAAATGGTACGAAACTTGACAGGAGGTCTACCGGTAGTAAACAAAGGCCGCTTGGCAAGTCTCGGTCCAATCCAGAAATGTTTAACACCCGCACACGAAAAGAGGTAGAAAGGGACACCGGACGACATAGGAGCGCCGGATTGCAAAACGGACAACGGGGAAAATGCTCGGATGCATGAGAAATGTATGCAAATGAAATGCACATGATGACATGATATGCAATGCATGACACGCAAGCAATGACAAGGCAACAACAGTGAATAAGCGGAGGACACCTGGCACATCGGTCTCGGGGCGTTACAACACTCCACCACTACGAGAGGATCTCGTCCCGAGATCTAGAATGGCACCAGAGGGAAAACGGAAGAGAAAGAGGAGAGGTAAAGCTAAGTTGCTTCTTTGACAAACGAGTGAGACCAAAGAACCTTGAAAAAAGTTAAACCATCTCGAGAAAAGAATACAACGGAGAAGAACAAAGTTGAAAGCACTCCGTTAGAAAAGAGGAACAAGGGAGAACAACTTCGGGCAGCACTCCGATTGAAAAGAGAAGGAATTGAATAAGAACTTGATAAGATGAGAAGATACTTGATGAAATCACAATACACTGCCTCCGAAACTATTGAATGAATGGAACAAGGGGTAAGAAAGATCTCGGACAGCACTCTGGTTGAAAAGAGATGCAAGGCTTGATAAGGCAAAAAGAACTTGAGCAAAAAGGCACAACACTTCGGTTAAATGGATAATCAAGAAAAGAACAAGGAGACGAGAACGCTATATCACCGGGAGGATAGATGAAGAACTTGGGTCATTTGTGAGCACGATATAACAACAATCCTTAGGTAAGGCTTTAGGTGAAATATAACCCAAGACAATTCCAACGAAGAGATTGATGGATTGAGAAGAGCTCATGCTCGAAGAAATTGATGGGTTGAAAAGATGACTTGAGCGAAGAGAAAATGATGGATTTAAATATGTCACTCTTGGAAAACTTGTGATCCATGAAACACGAAGGCAAATTATCAAAATGACATAACACCACCTCAAAAAATGACATAATGAAGGGAAATCTTGATGAACACTTCGAGAAGGAATTAAATCCTTGATGAACCACCATGTAGAATCTTCATGAAGAACTCCGGTAACAAAAGGATAACGAAAAAGAAAGAGAAGATGAAAACACAAGGTGAAACCTTGTAATGATTAGATGGACCTTCGCGACGATATATTTGAGAGAGCTTGGAACTCCGGAAAAGAAAAGATGAAACAATAGAAACCGAGAATTTGATGAGCCTCCGGAATAAGGAAAGAATTGAATTTACTCGATGACAAGAATAAGAATTGCATTATGCTTATCCTTCACCAATTTAGATTGATGAAAAGCAACGGATTTGGCAAACTACTTAATCTCATAGAAAAGATTAAGATGGATTTTGCTCAAACTTGAGGAAGGTCTTGAACGAACCACCGGTAGGATTTGGGAACAACGAATGAATATGTATGATAACGAAGGAGAAGAACTCTTGAATAGCTCTGGATGGGTGAAAAGAATTCTCACAATCGAATACCATTATGAGAGGATGGCAACAAGCTAGAATCACGAATCTCGAAAAGAATGAAGCAAGATTGAGAGAAAAATCTTCTTCGGTCTTCAAATGCAGAGAATGATGACGAGAAACACCACCAAGAATTGTTTAGATGCTCCGGAAGAATCAAAAGCGAAAATACTGAGCCAACGATGAAAAGAATTAAACCGATCTTGGAGACAGGCATTTGACTGATGATAATTCATTCTTACGTCAAACTTTGAAAAAGAATTTGAGGATAGCTCTGGGAAAATAAGAAGAGTCAGGTAAGATTCTGGGAAAAGACCTGTGGGTTAGGGCCCACTCAAAAGAAACACCGTTGAAATGATTAAAAATAGAGGTTGCACCGGTTGAATTAAATGGCTTGAATGAGATAATAACCTCGAAATAGGTTGAACAGATCTTGAATGACAAGACGAGCCTTTTGAGATATCTTGAGCACTCCGGAACAAATGAATAGCGAAGAGGTGGATGATTAAGAGGTGCACCGACATGAGAAGGTATTGAAAGGAGGAAAAGGATATGATCAACAAAGCTTGAATTGAATCCACCGGAGAAGAAAAAGAAAGAAGAATGATGAACTGGTAGAGCATCTTCAAGAGAACCACCAGGTAAGAACATTGATTGAAAGAATGAAGAGACTTCACATGAATAAAATGGATACTTGATTAAGAAATCCGCGTCCATAAAAAAAAAAGGGGGGGGGGGGGGGGAAAAATAAAGGCAACTTGGGGACGGATGGAACAAATAACGTTGAGAAGACTTTGAGTTGATCTTTGCGGATGTTGAAATAATCGGATCCACTTGAAGAGAAAATACGCTGGTTGAAAAATAATTAACATGAGAATCTCAATGATCGAGAAGGATTGGTATTCACATAGGAACATGAGAACACCGCTTAGGAAAAGGTATGGAATCAACATTTGACTTCGAAGCAACTCGAATACCACAACTCAAAACAAAACAAAGGATTGGCTTGCAGAATAAGCCGGAACAAACATATGATAGAGATTTCGTCCGAAGTTTTCATGGTGGGGCCTACACGGGCTCGATCGTACAGCACCATCATGTACAAGGCAGTGCACATGACATACGAAGCGTCCCCGAGTCGGCATAGCCAAGGACTCTTTAAGACACAACGAGACCACTGTAAAACCAACCGTGGATAGACGGACCACTAGACGTCGAACCCCAATTTCATATCATACATCTGTCGGAAAGATATCGTAAGAGCTACTTGAATTCCCACTTATAAACTCCCGACATTTTCCGGTTATGCAATCAGGTGTTGGGGATACAGGGGAAGCATAATATCTCACCCAAATCTAGCAAATCCTACATCCAGTTGTATCCATCCTTCAACACATAACCGAGAAAAACTTCGGAAATCATCTACCTCAACCTTCGAAAAGCATCTGTTATACAAGTTATGGCAATACTCCCGAACTCCCGCCCTAGTACTGGGTGGCGTCGATGTTATCTCACCAACAACTACATAAAAGATATTTTTGATGTCGTCGAAACTACTCTCAGGTATTCCAGAGCTGCAACGATAAAATTGTGACGACGACACCTCGGAGCTCAACTCCCCGGGACACTGCCACAACCCCTAAATGTCAGGAGGCACCAAGAACAATGTTCTCGTCACAAAACCATCGGAACGATTCCAAGATAACTGCGTGATCCTAAAAAAATTGTGAAAATTTGAGAAGAGAAGAGTCAAAACTCTACGTCAGGATGCCTTACCAGAGCGATGAAGGGACTGAGGAGTAAAAAGAATTCCTACTCTCCGATATATAATTTATAAAAGACTCAAAACATTTCTAGACTCAATAATGTCAGCGATTCGATCAAGCAGGGGGCTCCTAAGGTCGGGGAAGGCTCTGATTACCAACTTGTAACGCTCTCGATGCGGCTATATCTCCCACATGTCGAAGCACGACTTAGAGGCATAACCGCATTGAAAGCAATGTCGCAAGTGAGGTAATCTTCACACAACCCATGTAATACATAAGGGAAAGAGATACATAGTTGGCTTACAATCGCCACTTCACACAATTACATGATTAAAGCATTACATCAACCAAATACACTCCAGGTCCGACTACGGAACCAAAATAAAAGAAGACTACCCCAAATGCTACACAGATTCCCGATCGACCCCAACTGGGCTCCACTACTGATTAACTAGAATGAAACAACACAAAGGGCAAGATCTTCATCGAGCTCCTCCTTGAGCTTGGTTGCGTCATCTTCACGGTAACCTCTGCACCTGCAAGCTGGTTTTGGAAGTATCTGTGAGTCACGGGGACTCAGCAATCTCACACCCACGCGATCAAGACTATTTAAGCTTATGGATAAGGTAAAGGTATGATGTGGAGCTGCAGCAAGCGACTAGCATATTAGGTGGCTAACATATGCAAATGAGAGCGAGAAGAGAAGGCAAAGCGCGATCGAGAAACTATGATCAAGAAGTAATCCTAGAACAACCTACGTCAAACATAACTCCAACACCGTGTTCACTTCCCGGACTCCACCAGAAAGAGACCATCACGGTTACACACGTGGTTGATGTGTTTTAATTAAGATCAACTTCAGGTTTTCTACAACCGGACATTAACAAATTCCCATCTGCCCATAACCACGGGCACGGCTTTTGAAAGTTCAAATCCCTGCAGGGGAGTCCCAACTTAGCCCATGACAAACTCTCACGGTCAACGAAGGATATTCCTTCTAGCGAGAAGACCCGATCAGACTCGGAATCCCGGTTACAAGACATTTCGACAAGGTAAAACTAATCCAGCAACACCGCCCGAATGTGCCGACAAATCCCGATAGGAGCTGCACATATCTCTTTCTCAGGGCACACTCAGATTGTCCAAGGTACGGGTATGTAACATCCCAAATTTTCAATTTGGAATGTTATACATTAGATCATCATTGCATATCATATTTTTTTTGCATTTTGGTTGATCCTAGAAATTCTACGCAACTCAATGACCCACGGAGAGAGTTGGGGATTTCGTTATTTTCATATTTGAGTTTTCTCAAATTTTGAGAATAGGATCATTTGATTTTAATTATTTTATCATCAATTATTTCTATTTACAAAAATATGAGAGAGGGAATAAAATGACTTTCCCAAAATAAAGAAATATTGAGGATTTAATAATAAAATCAAATAAGATTTTATTTCGGTGTTTTATTTGAATTTAGGAAAAATGTGCGTTTTTCAAAATTGCATTTAGGCCCCAAATAAATGTTCACCTTGTGAGGCTTGATTTTAGAAGCCCGTGAAAATTTATTTCGAAATTTTTGGAGTCCGTTTAGTATTTATTTTTATTTTTTCTTCTGCACGTAAAAAAACGCGCACCGACGTAGGGCCGTGTCCGACTAGGACTCCCGGCCCGTTAGGCTATATATAGCCGGGGGAGGCCCAGCCAAAACCCTAGCCAGCCCCAAGCCGCCCCAAACCGCCCCAGCCGTCGTCGTCGTCGCCGCCGCGCCGCCCCGCCGCCGGACGCCGCCGCCCGAGGTCCGCCGCCGCCTCGATTTCTGCGCCGGTTTTTTTTATTTTTTTTCGAAAAACCGTTCGGTTTTTCCGTCGTTTTTTTTAGATTCGGTTTTTTTAAATAGATCGGTTTTTCTGGTTTATTTAAATAGCGAGCGTTCATCCGTTCGTTCGATCTAGCGAACGTTCGTCGTTTTTTTCTTTTTCTCGGATTAAATCCGTGCTTTTTCTGATCGCGATTCCTGATCCGATTTTCGTTTTAGTATATCTTTTCGCTCGTTTATCGGAATCAGGCGATTCAAGCGCCTAGAGTTTAGTCTCGAAACCCTCTATCCGTTTAATCAACTTAAACAAGATTTTTCTACTGTAAAAATTGCTCTAGATCCAGATTTGTAGAACGAAGTTGTTTTCTTTCGCCGTTTGACTTTCGTTGTTTCGTTCGTTTTGATTCTTTTTGCCAACCGGAGTTCTTAAGCTAAACCTTCTGGTTAGATCTCTTATTTGAGTTTTACCCATGCATTAGATGAGTACTTATTGTATGCTTGTTTGTTTGTTTGCGATAGAATACCCGGAGTGCGCCGCTTGTTACTTCGAATCGCTAGGTTTCCCGGATCATCAGCAAGGCAAGTAACACTTTGATCATACCTTTTCTACTACCCAGTTTTATTGCATTAGATCAAATCCTCACACATTGCATGATTAGGATTCTAATTAATTTTGTGGGATCGGAAGTAGTTGAGGTAGTACCTATTACCTATTTACTTTCAAACCTTTGGGAGTTACTTCCGTGTTTGCTTATTATGCCATGTTATGCTAGTAGACGTGGATTGGGTGAGTGATATCCATGACAGATGTGAGTTTTGTTAATTAATGGTTTATCTAAGGTGGCAACTTAAACACACATCTGGGTGGATTGAGGCACCTGGGTATTCCAGGACTTGCCTGTTTTCTTTCGGACCGCCACCCAGGCTCAAAGGGATCATGAGACTATTCATACTAGAAACTTCCATGTGCAGCCACAAGCTATTATGGGCTCTAGCATAGTTGACTAAGTCGTGCGAACTCTTATAGTGGTAGACTAGCAGATGTAGGGGATGTAGGTGGTACGGTCTACCCGATCGTAAGGTGCTAGCGCTTCTGAAAGACTATGTCTCGGTCATCCGTCTTCTCAAACACCTTGTAGTGCGAGAAACCAAACGGAGGCGATCGAGTCTTGTGGGGAAAAGTGTGCAAACCTCTGCAGAGTGTAATAAACTAATCATGGTTAGTCGTGTCCCCGGTTATGGACATCTTGAGTATCTAGTACTTGGATTATCATGTGAATCTCAACATGTTACTCTAAATTAATTTTGTTGGGGTTTGTTTAATGATGATGCTTAATTGGGATTGAGAATGTTGTCAACCATTCTCAATGTTTAACAACTACCATGATCGTAATTAAATTTATTCCTTTGAAGTAGGGAAAAATTGGCTTTACGTAAAACTGTAACCATGGAGCTTTCCACCAGCCAAATATGCATATAGTATAGCTGTTTCATTCCATTACTCTCTATGTGTTACATTGCCAGCATATTCCATGTGCTAACCCGTTTCGGGCTGCAACGTTAATGTTGCAGACTTTTTAGACGACGATTAAGGAGTCTTTAGGTCGTGGTTCTATACTCAGTGATGCCATTGGAGTTGATGGACTCACTTATCTTCCAAGCCTTCCGCTGTTATCGTTATTAGATGGCCTTAAGCCATATTAATTGTAATAAGTTCTCTATTGAGACACTCGATGTAATAAGTGTGTGATTGCTACTCTGTTATAAATCCTCCAAGTACTGTGTGGTGTCAGCATTACTGATCCAGGGATGACATCGGAGCATAGAGATCAGACTGTTTGAGGTCTGGTCGCTACAAAGATGGTATCAGAGCACACGCTGACTGTAGGACACGACCACTAAGTTAGAGACCTAGATCACTATTCACTCTCTTCTCTACTGACCTCTCATCTTTTCTACTCTTTAGGATGGCGGATGCAAGGAACAAGTTCACGCAACCAGATGAAGATACACCCTTTGGACGTCACTTGAAGGAAGTCACTAGATACCTGAACATAGGAATACCAAGCTTCACCGGAACCTACAACGCCACTTTACCTGAAGAAGAGCGTTGGATGATTCAAGTTCAAGTTCCAGGAAGGACGTTCATGCCAGTCACTGAGCCCATAGAGTTTTCTTTTGATGCACCAACTTGGAGTCTAGGAATGAGCATGGCAGCTCACATCGCCATGGGACGCATTGGAGAAGTCTACCGCAATGACCTCAAAGATACTATCTACCAGATTTGTGGGCGTCGAGATGAACACTGGGAGATGATCAGCACCAGGAAGGATAGATCAATTGCAGCTTTTATCCAGGAGTTAAACTAGCACATTCGACGACAGGAGAACCAGATGTGTGCCGACATGATAGATCTGAAGAAGGCTAAGACTAGAATCAAGGAACTGGAGGAAGAACTCAAGGCTACACATGAAGATTATAAAGAAGAAATTGAAGTATTGGTGGAGAAAAATGACGACCTATCAAGAAGATTGGAATATTTATGGGAGGCCCTACACCAGTAGAGGAAGACGAAGAACCCAAGGAGATTAGCCCGGAAGACTACATCATCATCGACGACACCGATTCGGATCTAGACGGAAGCGATGATAACTATGTTGATGAAGCTGGAGCAGATATCATGGAGTCTGCAACTGAAGAATATTTCTAGTAGACCACCTCATCAGTAGTAGTAGTCCACCATATAAATATAGTAGTCCGAGCACTTTTGCGATAGTTAGATCGATTGTATGCCCTTGTTTGATTGAATGAAGTGAATTGTTTGTTTTTGCCTCATGTGCATATGGGTAGTGTTTTCTCTTTAGACCCCCTCTATTCTTAGATCTCATCTTTTCTAAACCCTCAGATGCCTATGTGACCCCGGATTTGTGTTTCCACCGGATGTCACTCAGTTGATCCAGCAGCAGAACACATTGATGCAGTTGCTAGCCCAGAATCAGAATCAGGGGAACAACAACAACCCACCACCACCACCACCACCTGTTGACCATTTAGCCCGTTTTCTTAGGCTGAATCCACCGGTGTTTTCCAGTAGCACCGAGCCGATAGTAGCAGATGATTGGCTCCGCAAGACAGCTAGGGAGTTGACCACAGCAGGATGCACAGATGCGGAGAAGGTGAAGTTTGCCGCACATCAACTTGAAGGACCAGCAGCATCATGGTGGGAGAATTTCACAACCACTTTCCCTGTCGACACTGTCAGATGGGACCAGTTTCAGCAGGCTTTTCGTACTACGCATGTTTCAGCAGGAGCTATGGCCATGAAGAAGCGTGAGTTTCGCAACTTGCGCCAAGGAGGAGGACGGACAGTTGGCCAGTATGTGGAGGACTTTAGTAAGTTAGCACGTTATGCCCAGATGACATCGCTACGGATGCAGCTAAGCAGGAGAAGTTTCTAGAAGGACTGAATGATGAGTTGAGCATGCAGTTGATGGTAGCAACCTTCAACAACTACCAGGAGTTGGTAGATCATGCTCTTATGATTGAAGGGAAGCAGCAGCAAATTGAGAATCGCAAGAGGAAGTATGGACAAGGAAAGTACACTTCAGGAGCTCAGCCGAAGCCACGTTTTACCCCTAGACCGGGAGGACATTTTCAGCATACCCATGGAGGAGGTGGCTCGCACAATCACAATGGCACCAGGAATGGAAATGGAAATGGAGGAAGCAATGGCCAGAATCGCACCAACCCATCAACCCCAGCCAAGAAGGACCTAAGCCAAGTCACTTGCTTTAAGTGTTCGAAGACCGGACATTATGCCAATGAATGCCCTGAGATACAAAATGGAAATGGCAATGGAAGCTCTGGGAAGAAGCCGAACCCTTTTAATAGGGGACAGGTGAACCACGTTAGCGTGGAGGAGGTTGAAGCTCATCCTGATGTAGTAATAGGTAAGTTTCTGGTTAAGTCATTTACTACACTCGTTCTTTTTTATACTGGTGCATCGCATTCATACATCTCTAGGGGATTTGTGGATAAGTATAACCTACCAACCCAAGCCCTTAGGTCAGCCATGTTAGTAACCTCGCCTGGAGCAGAGTATGTGGCTAGTCTATGGTGTGATCGGTTACCATTAAGAATTGGTAACTATGTTTTTCCCTTAGACCTAATAGTATTGGAATCTCAAGGATTGGATGTGATATTAGGCATGGATTGGTTATCAAAGTATGAAGGAAATATTGAATGCACTAGTAAGTCAATTTTGCTTACCACCCCAGAAGGGAGAAGGATCAAGTATGTATCCCGACATGTGCCGAAGAGGACTCAAGTAAATTGCTTAACAGGAGTTATGCAGGAGGAAGTACCAGTGGTAAGGGATTTCCCTGAAGTATTTCCAGAGGAGTTGCCAGGCATGCCACCAGATAGAGATATTGAGTTTTTGATTGAGCTATTGCCAGGCACCGGGCCAATGTCAAAGAGACCATATAGGATGCCAGCAAAGGATTTGGTAGAAATTAAGAAGCAGATTAAGGAGTTACTGGATAAGGGATATATTCGCCCAAGTTCTTCGCCTTGGGGATCGCCAGTACTTCTAGTGGAGAAGAAGGATGGATCGTTAAGGATGGTTGTTGATTATCGAGGATTGAAGGAAGTAACGATTAAGAATAAGTACCCACTACCAATGATCAATGATCTGTTTGATCGATTACAAGGAGCTAAGGTATTTTCCAAGATCGATCTGCGATCAGGATACCACCAGTTGAAGATTCGAGAACAGGATATTCCTAAGACAGCTTTTACCACCAGGTATGGGTTGTACGAGTATACCGTTATGTCATTTGGTCTGACTAACGCACCTGCCTATTTTATGAATATGATGAACAAAGTATTTATGGAGTTTTTGGATAAGTTCGTCGTAGTGTTCATTGATGATATCCTGGTTTATTCGAAGAATGAAGAGGAGCATAAGGAGCATTTGCGTTTGGTACTTGGAAAGCTCAAATAACATCAATTATATGCCAAGTTCAGCAAATGTGAGTTTTGGTTGAAGGAAGTAGGATTCCTCAGACACGTTATATCTGGAGAAGGTATAGCAGTATATCCTACCAAAGTAGATACCGTGACCAAGTGGGAAGCACCAACTATAGTGGGAGAGATTCGGAGTTTTCTTGGACTCACAGGATACTACCGGAGATTCATTGAGAATTTCTCAAAGATTGCGAAGCCTATGACGGAGTTATTAAAGAAATATATCAAGTTTATATGGACGGAGGAATGTGAGGCTAGTTTCCAGGAGTTGAAGAAACGTTTGGTTACCTCACTAGTGTTGATTTTTCCAGACCAGACCAAAGATTATGAGGTGTATTGCGACGCTTCACGTCGAGGAATTGGAGCAGTGCTTATGCAGGAAGGGAGAGTTGTTTCATATGCCTCAAGACAACTGAAGCCTCATGAGTTGAATTATGCCACGCATGATTTGGAGTTAGCAGCCATAGTGCATGCTTTGAAAACATGGAGGCATTTCCTCATTGGAAACCATTGTGATGTGTACACGGATCATAAGAGTTTGAAGTACATTTTCACACAGAAGGAGTTGAATCTCAGACAAAGGAGATGGTTGGAACTCATTAAGGATTATGATATGAGATTGCAATACCATCCTGGAAAGGCTAATGTAGTAGCTGACACCTTAAGCCGTAAGAGCCATGTCAATACATTAATGACGGGAGAAATACCCAAGGAGTTAGCAGAAAATCTTCGTGAACTATGTTTGGAAATAGTTCCGAGAGGCTATGTAGCAGCATTGGAGATTCAGTCAACCTTGATGGATAGAATCAGAGAAGCTCAGAAGACTGACAAAGAGATTTCCGCTATAAAGGAGAAACTGAGCAAAGGAAAAGCTAAAGGATTTCGTGAGGATGAGCACGACACCCTATGGTTTGAAGACCGTGTTTATGTGCCCAATGACCCGGAGATCAGGAAGTTGATTCTGCAAGAGGCACACGATTCACCATATTCAATTCACCCAGGAAATACCAAGATGTATTTGGATTTGAAGAATATTTTCTGGTGGACCGGAATGAAGAAGGATATTGCGGAGTATGTAGCAGTTTTTGATGTATGTCAGAGAGTAAAGGCAGAGCATCAGAAGCCAGCAGGATTGTTACAACCATTGTCGATACCCGAATGGAAGTGGGATAAGTTAGGCATGGATTTTATCACGGGATTACCCAGGATTCGTTCAGGCTACGACTCGATTTGGGTTGTAGTTGATCGATTGACGAAAGTAGCTCATTTCATCCCAGTAAAGACCACTTACACCAGTGCTAAGTTGGCAAAGATATACCTGACCAGGATTATATGTTTGCATGGAGTTCCAAGGAGTATCATATTAGATAGAGGAACCCAGTTTACCTCAAAGTTCTGGAAGCAGTTGCACGAAACTTTGGGTACCAGGCTAGAATTCAGTATAGCTTTTCATCCACAGATAGATGGACAGACCGAGAGAGTCAATCAGATTTTGGAGGATATGCTGAGAGCTTGTGCGCTAGATTACAGATCTAGTTGGGATGACAATTTGCCATATGCAGAGTTCTCTTACAACAACAGTTACCAAACCAGTTTAAAGATGGCCCCATTCGAAGCCTTGTACGGAAGGAGGTGCAGGACACCGTTGTCATGGGACAAAGTTGGAGGCCGCCAGTTGTTTGGACCTGACTTGATTAAAGAGTCTGAACAGAAGGTGAAGTTGATTCGCGATAGGCTCAAGGTAGCCCAGTCCAGACAGAAGAGTTATGCAGATTCTAAACGCAAGGAGACCGTTTACGAAGTCGGAGATAGAGCTTATCTTCGAGTATCTCCACTTCGGGGAACAAAGCGTTTTGGAGTTAAAGGGAAGTTAGCGCCACGATTTGTAGGACCATATCGAGTTTTGGAGCGTATGGGAGAAGTGGCCTACAAGTTGGAATTACCTGAAGGATTTCAGGAGTTCATGATGTGTTCCATGTTTCCCAGTTGAAGAAGTGTCGCGCGGAGATGGCTGACATACCGATGAGAGACACAGTGCCTTTGGAAACTATTCAGTTGGATAACGACTTGACCTACGAGGAGAGACCCGTTAAGATTCTCGAGTTTTCCAATCGAGTCACTCGCAGCAAGGTTATCAAGTTTTGCAAAGTTCAGTGGAGCCACCACACAGAGGATGAAGCCACCTGGGAACGAGAGGAAGAATTACTCAAGGACCACCCTCACCTATTTCCTAGCCAACCCGAATCTTGAGGGCGAGATTCATCTTAAGGGGGGAGGTTTGTAACATCCCAAATTTTCAATTTGGAATGTTATACATTAGATCATCATTGCATATTATTTTATTTTTTTGCATTTTGGTTGATCCTAGAAATTCTACGCAACTCAATGACCCACGGAGAGAGTTGGGGATTTCGTTATTTTCATATTTGAGTTTTCTCAAATTTTGAGAATAGGATCATTTGATTTTAATTATTTTATCATCAATTATTCCTATTTACAAAAATATGAGAGACGAAATAAAATGACTTTCCCAAAATAAAGAAATATTGAGGATTTAATAATAAAATCAAATAAGATTTTATTTCGGAGTTTTTCGGTGTTTTATTTGAATTTAGGAAAAATGTGCATTTTTCAAAATTGCATTTAGGCCCCAAATAAATGTTCACCTTGTGAGGCTTGATTTTAGAAGCCCATGAAAATTTATTTCGGAATTTTTGGAGTCTGTTTAGTATTTCTTTTATTTTTTTCTTCTGCGCATAAAAAAACGCGCACCGACCTAGGGTCGTGTCCGACTAGGACTCCCGGCCCGTTAGGCTATATATAGCCGGGGGAGGCCCAGCCGAAACCCTAGCCAGCCCCAAGCCGCCCCAGCCGCCGCCGCCGCGCCGCCCCGCCGCCGGACGACGCCGCCGCCGCACGCCGCCCGAGGTCCGCCGCCGCCTTGATTTCCGCGCCAGTTTTTTTTATTTTTTTCGAAAATCCGTTCGGTTTTTCCGTCGGTTTTTTTAGATTCGGTTTTTTTAATAGATCGGTTTTCTCGGTTTATTTAAATAGCGAGCGTTCGTCCGTTCGTTCGATCTAGCGAACGTTCGTCATTTTTCTTTTTCTCGGATTAAATCCGTGATTTTTCTGATCGCGATTCCTGATCTGATTTTCATTTTAGTATATCTTTTTGCTCGTTTATCGGAATCAGGCGATTCAAGCGCCTGGAGTTTCGTCTCGAAACCCTCTATCCGTTTAACCAACTTAAACAAGATTTTTCTACTGTAAAAATTGCCCTAGATCCAGATTTGTAGAACGAAGTTGTTTTCTTTCGTCGTTTGACTTTCGTTATTTCGTTCGTTTTGATTCTCTTTGCCAACCGGAGTTCTTAAGTTGAACCTTCTGGTTAGATCTCTTATTTGAGTTTTACCCATGCATTAGATGAGTACTTATTGTATGCTTGTTTGTTTGTCTGTGATAGAATACCCGGAGTGCGCCGCTTGTTACTTCGAATCCCTAGGTTTCCCGGATCATCAGCAAGGCAAGTAACACTTTGATCATACCTTTTCTACTACCCAGTTTTATTGCATTAGATCAAATCCTCACACATTGCATGATTAGGATTCTAATTAATTTGTGGGATGGGAAGTAGTTGAGGTAGTACCTATTACTTGTTTACTTTCAAACCTTTGGGAGTTACTTCCGCGTTTGCTTATTATGCCATGCTATGCTAGTAGACGTGGATTGGGTGAGTGATATCCATGACAGATGTGAGTTTTGTTAATTAATGGTTTATCTAAGGTGACAACTTAAACACACATCTGGGTGGATTGAGGCACCTGGGTATTCCAGGACTTGCCTGTTTTCTTTCGGACCGCCACCCAGGCTCAAAGGGATCATGAGACTATTCATACTAGAAACTTCCGTGTGCAGCCACAAGCTATTATGGGCTCTAGCATAGTTGACTAAGTCGTGCGAACTCTTATAGTGGTAGACTAGCAGATGTAGGTGGTACGGTCTACCCGATCGTAAGGTGCTAGCGCTTCTGAAAGACTATGTCTCGGTCATCCGTCTTCTCAAACACCTTGTAGTGCGAGAAACCAAACGGAGGCGATCGAGTCTTGTGGAGAAAAATGCGCAAACCTCTGCAAAGTGTAATAAACTAATCATGGTTAGCCGTGTCCCCGGTTATGGACATCTTGAGTATCTAGTACTTGGATTATCATGTGAATCTCAACATGTTACTCTAAATTAATTTTGTTGGGTTTTGTTTAATGATGATGCTTAATTGGGATTGAGAATGTTGTCAACCATTCTCAATGTTTAACAACTACCATGATAGTAATTAAATTTATTCCTTTGAAGTAGGGAAAATTTGGCTTTACGCAAAACTGTAACCATAGAGCTTTCCACCAGCCAAATATGCATATAGTATAGCTGTTTCATTCCATTATTCTCTATGTGTTACATTGCCAGCATATTCCATGTGCTGACCCGTTTCGGGCTGCAACGTTAATGTTGCAGACTTTTCAGACGACGATTAAGGAGTCTTTAGGTCGTGGTTCTATACTCAGTGATGCCGTTGGAGTTGATGGACTCACTTATCTTCCAAGCCTTCCGCTGTTATCGTTATTAGATGGCCTTAAGCCATATTAATTGTAATAATTTCTCTATTGAGACACTCGATGTAATAAGTGTGTGATTGCTACTCTGTTATAAATCCTCCGAGTACTATGTGGTGTCAGCATTACTGATCCAGGGATGACACCGGAGCACAGAGATCAGACTGTTTGAGGTCTGGTCGCTACAGGGTAGGCCAGCCCAAAGTTGCCCCCTGGTGGCCACCGGCAGCTGACAGGTTGGACCAACACTCAGAGGAGCACTGGCCCGGGGGGTAAAATAATGATGACCCTTGAGTTTGCAGAACCCAAGGGAAAGAAAAGGCTAGGTGGCAAATGGTAAAACCAAGGTTGGGCATTGCTGGAGGAGTTTTATTTAAGGCGAACTATCAAGGGGTTCCCATTATTACCCAACCGCGTAAGGAACGCAAAATCCGGGAACATAACACCGATGTGACGGAAACTAGGGCGGCAAGAGTGGAACAAAACACCAGGCATAAGGCCGAGCCTTCCACCCTTTACCAAGTATATAGATGCATTAATTTAATAAGAGATATTGTGATATTCCAACAAGTAAACATGTCCCAACAAGGAACAACATCTCCATGTTCCAACAAGGAACAAACTTCAATCTTCACCTGCAACTAACAACGCTATAAGAGGGGCTGAGCAAAGCGGTAACATAGCCAAACAACGGTTTGCTAGGACAAGGTGGGTTAGAGGCTTGGTTCACAATATGGGAGGCATGATAAGCAAGTGGTAGGTATCGCGGCAGAGGCATAGCAAAAGAGCGAGCAACTAGCAAGCAAAGATAGAAGTGATTTCGAGGGTATGGTCATCTTGCCTGAAATCCCGCAAGGAAGAAGAACGAGTCCATGAAGAAGACAAACGGACGTAGACGAACGGGTCCTCACAAACGCGATGTTATCGGAACCAACCCGAAGAAGCAAACACAGGAAAGAAGCACACAACATAGTAAACAACCAACACATGAACATGGAATTATATGCGGGATGCGGTATGCGATGCGTATGCATGATTTGCAAAGGAATGATTGAACCTGGGCGTCAACTTGGAAATCCAAGAGTGCCACTGGAAAGATGAGATGATTTTGGTTGAAATCGATATAAAGATCACCGGAATCGGATGCACGGTTTGGAAATGGCAAGCAAAACAAATATGGCACCGGTCTGCGATAAACAGCAAATGACCATCTAAATGCATCAAGACAAATATGCTACAGCACTCAAACATGACAACAAAATACATGGCAGGGATCCACT